>NW_027094083.1:0-56723 GCF_022702325.1 Drepanopeziza brunnea f. sp. 'multigermtubi'
TTTTATTTCTATCGACTGTTGTACCAAATGAAGCCTCACCATCCATTAAACCAGATAAAACTCCAGGGTTTACAATAGTAGAATTATAGGTAGAAAAATTTTTTAAACCAAATTGCTTAGATGGGATTTTGACATGGGAGTTTCAACCTTTTTGCAAATTGAAACCGGGTTTTATATACTCGTTTCTTTCAAAACCCCTTAGAGTACACCTTAAACCCCATAAATATGGCTTATAAAACGGATAAGAAATGTCTTTTTTCCTATCTAAATAAGTACCACGTTTTTGGGATCAACTGCCGTCTACTCTTTGCTCTTTTACAGATTTAGGCTTTCATTGCTTACTTCATACATAGTAAGTGTTATTTGTTTTGGCTAAACCAAAACAAGCACAGAACCAAAGCACAAAACCTGATTTAGATCCGCGATTGTCCATTGAGTTTTCACTCATCTTAAGACTTGTTACCATACCTGAGTAATTACTTCAGCCACTTATAGTTTTTCAACTATAGCTTGGTACCTTAAGCTTTAGGATGTCCCCGGAGTTTGACAATTTATCCCCATAGAAACGTTTTCCCGTAACGCTACCTCGAGGATCATGGCTCATATACCCTATAGAGTATATATGAACCAAAGAACTAACTATTAAAACAGGTATCAACATAGATACTGTTAAACTATCAAAATGGAAACCTCATAGTACGTTAAGTGATTCACTATCTATTCATCTAAAAAGATTTATTGAGACAGATATGTTATTTAAACCTACTTCAAAAAAGGCCACGATTGCTAATAAAGTTGTTACAATTACACTAGTACATGTAATTAATTGGGCTCCGCTAACACCGACTTTTCTACCAAAAAAGCCGGAAACTATTGATCCTAATAAAGGTAAAGTAATTATAGCTAAATACATTATTTATATTCTATTGCAATACTACCTCTTAATCTATAAAATGCAACTAGAATACCTAAACCAATGGCTGATTCTGCACCCGCTATCGCGATTATATATATCGCATATGTTTGGCCTAATATATCATCAAAGCTAAGTGAACTTATCAATATTAAGAATGTAATAGCTAATAACATTATTTCAATAGAAATAAGCATTAATATTATATTTTTTCTATTTAATACGAAACCTAATATTCCGATTAAAAAAAGTATTAAGGATAAATTCATTGTATATTTTTTTTTTTTATTATTATATTAAAAGAGTGTATAGTTTTTTAATTTACGCTTTTTATTACGCATTTAATCCAGGCTACCTAATTCCCCACCTAAGATAAAGAAAAACACCGACCCTCGCTATATACAGAGATATAGTTACCTTCCTGGACTAAATAGTACATCTTGTTTGTCATATAAATGTATATTCGTAATATTAAGACTTACCATTAGTATTAGGTCACATAGTTTTACCATCAGTTGTATAGTGTGCTGGTATTATTTTTCCATTAACAGTGCAATTTGCTGTTACTATAGAAAAATCACCTAACACAGTACCAGGTAATATTACAGCATGAGTACCTACCATAACACCTTTACCTATAATGATATCTTGGCCAAAGCTTTATGTAGTGTTCATAGGCGTACTTCTTGTTTTAACATCCAAATCATGTCCTACACCTATTATGCTACACCCAGCCCCCATAGCAGTATTTTCACCAATAATAATTTTAGATACTGGTGTATCATTAATATTCACATCATTTTGTATAAACACCGTAGGATGAATGTGAACATTAGTACCATAAACTATGCCTATAGGACCTCTGACATTAGCTACATCTACGTACGCGATAGGTAATTTACCTGTAACAGATACCCCACTACTAGGTAAAATCTTAGCTCAAACAAGAACTTTGATTTCCGGAGGAAAGTAAACGGCTAGTTGGGAATAAATCTCCATCATCCTTCTAGTTTTTGCACTTAACTCTTTGTAATCTGCTCCATTGTAATATACTTTTTGTATGTTAGACTTAGGAGCTATTTCAACAGGAGGTCTAGAATTAAAAACATATGTATTTAAATACATTTTGCCTAAATAGCCTGCCGCAAATAATAATACTATACGTATTAATATGCTTAATGTGAAATATTCACACATATTACGACTAAATATACTATAATCTTAATTTATTCTTTTGAAAAAAACCTTTGAATAAAGGACGCAACAATGTTATTAATATAAAACATATAAGGTAATATACAAATACGTGTGTATATATATATAAGAACACCGCATTCCTCTAAACCAAAAAAGGCAAAGTCCAGATTTCCTTACAAATTCGCTAATGAGAATACACTATTTTATAACCGTCTAAGTCCGGATAAATATTATTATGAAGATATAAAGGATGATGTTTATAAAGGTTTATATAAAGAAAATTGATCATTTAAAGAAAGTCTTAAGTATCTTAAAAAGGATTTAAATGCTTTGTACGAAGTTCTTAAAAGTGCTAATGAACAATTATTTGAAGATTATAGGGTTAGTTGAAGCATCGACTATATCTGGTCTATCTGTGAAAATCTTCTTAAGTAAATACTTCCAGAATAATATTCCTTTAATTAACAAGGTTAGTTTATATAATGACATTAAAGTTATTATGGTGGTATTACAGAAGTTTATAGGCCTTACGGAAAAAATCTGTTTTATTATGACGTAAATAGTTTATATCCTTATGCTTCTCTTAATGATATGCCTGGACTAGACTGTTCTAAAATAATGTTTTATAAAGATGATGAGTATAATGATATCGATAATTTATTTGGTTTCTTCAATTGTAAGATAGAAGCTCCGTTAGACTTATATCTAGGTTTATTGCCTGTGCGAAATAGTATAGGTATAGAGTTACCGGTAGGTAACTGAACGGCTTGATATTTTAGTGAAGAATTGAAATTCGCCAAATAAAATGGTTATACTATAACCGTAATAAAAGGTTACGAATTTCACAGGGTAAATACATTTTTACTGATTATGTTAATAACATATACAGTATAAAAGCTAATCCTAAGAATAGAAGCCAAAAAGCTATAGCTAAAAGTCTGCTTAATAACTTGTTAGGTCGGTTTGGTATTAACTTAGAGAAAAGTGTGACTGAAATTATGTCTAAGGATGTTTTTAGTCTAAAATCTATGAATAAAATAGTTAATTATACTAATATATAAGAAGATAAAGTTTTAGTTACTTATCTACCTAAATTAGATTGAAGTTGTGATTTGAGTTTTAAACATTCTAAAGTATTAATTGTTAGTTGGATTTGTATATGATATATACTACACCTTACAAGACTAACATATATAAGGTGTCGCGTTTACGACGTAAATACTTGCACTTTTCCAGACGAGTATGCCACTCGCATACCACTTACCTGGCCCATATCTAGCCATCGTGGAATTTTGTTTATGATGAGCTAAATAATAAAAATCCTTAATTTATTTTATACATCAGAGGTATTCTTTATTTTATATATATTATTCTAATACCCCATAGAATGCAGGATGCATAGAATAAAAAAATTTTTTCTAATTACTCCCTAGTAATATATATTGAGGTTGCCAATACCATTAAAAGTTAATTTACACTATCTAATACCACTTAAAATACGTCTTCCTGTACAGTGACATTCAGAACAATACTAGATAGATTTTTCCCGGATGACAAACCGCATCATTGGGATACTACCCTGATCACTCAACAATTTATCCAACACTCATATTTTAGGTGTTGACATTCAATAGGCTCAATTGGGTAGCACGCTTTATTATTTACAAACTAATTTGATTATTACCTAAAACTCTTTTACGTGCCCAATGGTTTACACCTGTTAAAAATTAAAAATAAAATATTTAAAACAAACCATACCTTACTATAATATAATAATAATAATATTACTTAACCGTAAAAAAAAATTACGTTGGCAACAAACAGTTAAACTTAAATAAAATAGTAACTTATAGTACTAAATTATAAATTTAATTGCTTATAGGATTGTACGGATCCAGAACTAGAAAACGCTTTTTAACTTATAAACGGATTAAGTTATTAATATATTTACTAATATAAAGTACAGAAAGAGATATTAACGACTATTGGTGCCGAAAAAGTTTCATATAAAATTTAACTATTTCTTATTTAATTTTATATGAACTTAATAATAATCTAATTTATAAATACTTATTGTTTAAAACAAAACATAAAAGTAATTAACTTTTTTACCTTTAGTTAACTAAAGGTATTAATTTATAAATATCAGGCTTTATGCGAAGTTAGACAGAGGATATGTACTATCTAACTTCACCTTTCTCCTTGACCAATAATTATAATAAATGATTTTGCATACGTATAAAATAATTATATGGCCATTTCCTTATGCGAAAGGGATATGACTATGCTACTTTCAAGTTTAGCACAACAAATTAGTGAAACCACCATAATTAAATTTTAGTTTCTGTGCATGTTAGATAACATGCACATTAATTATGGCTGAGCTAACTTGATTTAATAATTTTTTTTGCAGTTAGCCCTAGGTTACATTTTAATTATATGTAACCTTAAAAATATAAGAGTATGAGATTATAAGTTAAACTATCTAAAAAGCTAAATCCTTTTCGCAGACTAAAAGGTACGCTACTTTTTATTACTCAAACTATCAAACTACTTTTTTAATATAACTATTTATTAAAGCTAATAGGGACGACTGCTTATCTGTCAGGTCTATGCTTTAACTTATTGTTCTTTGTTATATTAATAAAAGTTTGGTATGAAAGAATTATTACCTGACTATGTTTAGGATTATGCAACGCGAAATTTGAGAAAACTGTAAATATTAATTTACATAGGAAAGTACGAACAATTTTTATAGTAAATAATAAAGACAAAGAAAAAAAAAATGAAACGGTTAACATAGAATGCTAATTTTATTTATTTATTGTTTGTTTGTATTAATACAAACAATATAATAGATAAAACAGCTAGACCTTAATAGATATAAAATATTTCCAACTAACTAAACAAATCGGATAAAAAAGCAAATAACTTATAAATGTATTCTCTTTCGCGTCTGACTTGTCTAACATAGAAAAAGCCAAAACTCTTTTTTTTTGGATACATGTTCTATGTCGTCACCCGAAAACTTACGTTTACTCGTAAAAGTTTCTTATTCCTTTGCGAGTTTTACTTCTTTAATTTTTTCTTTATAACTATTATAAGCTGCTTCAATTGCGATAGGAGAACGATAACGGTCTTCTTTAATAAAAAGATCTAAATATACGTTATCTTTTGGTGTTTGATTTGTACCAATAAAATTACTATGTACGGCTGCTCTATTGAACAAATTACTTATAGTACGAGGGTTTTCTGATGATAGATTTTCATCAGGTATACCATTAACTAAAGGAATACTTTCTTTTACCTTATGGAAAAAAGTATATCTTCTGTTTGCTTTGTCATAACTACTTAGCCATTTTTCATCTTTAATAAGATCTTCGTACTCTTCTTTCTCATCGAAAGTCGTAAAAAAAGTCTTCTTGGGCATTATTAAAGCGTTCGTTGATAGATAAATAATTATTTTTTGGCCTAGGTGTAACAGGTTTGTGTTTGTGGTCAGGTCCAAGCGGTGATGGAATATAAGGTTTTTTTTAAGACAGATTTTAGATAACTCATTTTATTTTATTTACTACTTACCCATGTTTTAACTCCGAATGCTCCGTTACGATTCTTAGAGTTTATAGCAGTATATTGTACGTTAGATTTAAGATAACCTCTTAACATAATAGCAGATCATCCTCTGAAGGAAGATTCCACGTTTTTTAACCCACCTTTTCATTTCATTTTGAATACTGATCTTGAGGCAGTAGATCGTCGAGTTAACCTACCCTTAGCTTCTACTCTTACACCTCTCACGTTTAAATGTTTTAAATAATGTCTTAAAACAAAACCCTTTAAAGAAACTTTTTCTTTCTTTATAGAAGATCTTCTTTTTATATTTATAACTAAATCGTCCGCAGCAGGGTAATGGTTTAATAATAAATTGTTTAAAGGGTCTTTAGCATTGTCATCTGCAAACATTGAACTAACATTGTTATTACGTACCCTATTAACAAGCAAGTCATTATTAAGTGGTTTACTAATTTTTTCTCCTATTTTACTTATTACTGGTAATTTAACTTTACGTAAAGATCTTTTTAAAACTCTATATAACTTATTCTCCCTGTTTCTAAGTTTAAGGGATACCGCTTGATTGTATATATCACTATTTAAGTGCATTTTATTTAATTTAACTATGTTAAATTCTACATCCTTGTTATATAATTTTCTCACCAATGTGAGAAGTTTTGACATGAATAGATTTGTAAATTTCAATTTATTTAGTCTTAATAAAAAATGTAAATATCGAACTCTTTTATTTCTATAGTATATTACAGATTCAGATTTAAGTTGGTTAAAGTTTAAAAAATCTAAGGGCTTTCACTCTGCAACTTTTGCGAGAAACCTCTTATCTCTATCGTTAGAGGTTAAAATACCTGTTTCAACTAAACTAGCTAAAGATTCATAAGAAGTGTTTAATTCCTCTAACTTTGAAGAGTTAGCTATTTTTTTATTCATAAAGTTATTATATAATTCATATAGTTTATCGTGATCCCCGAATTCATCAAACTCGCGTCAAGAAAAGGGTCTGTTATAAGTTATAATAGGTTTCTTATCTCTACCGTAATTAACAAACTTTTCCAAATCTTTTCTAGGATAAGATATCACCTCTTTTGCTCTTTCGTAGTTCTGTGACAGAAACATACCCTCAGTATTAAGTACATAAAATGTTATTAATACTTTGCTATTAGTATGTTTTAAGTCACCCTTACCTATAAAAACTTTTTTAGTAGATACACGTCTAAACCTAAGAAGTGGACGTTTACTTTTACTATCCAATAATTTTTGATGAATTTGAAAATTAAAATAACTTTTCAATAAGTTCGTAAGATTTTTATCTGCACTAGGCAGTGTCTTTATATAATTAGAATCATATGTATATATGCTATTATGCCATTCTTGTGCTGCAGGAGTAAAATGTCGAGTTTTACCTGTATCACTTTTTATATACGTTAAGGGCTTAGTCGTTATTATTTTACTCTTAATGTTAAATAATATAGGAAGATTTAGGTCTAAATTAGATTGTGAAAATTCATTAATCATTATATTTGGTTTTAAGTTATTATTAATGTGTCTTTTATTTATTTAATAAGCTTAATTATTTAATTTTAACTTAAGTCTATTTCATTAATATCAATTATATTAATTCTTCATTATGTAGGTAATACTTATATAGCACTTTTGACGGGCTAAGTGTATATTACCTAACTATATATTATTATATAAAATATTAAAAGGTATAATTATTATTAATAGCAGGGCAACCCTTTCAATTTAAGATATTATTACCACTATTTTTATAATAATCTACTAAGGGACAAGATATTGCTCATTAAAAGCCTAACTTTTTTAGCTTTTTTTAAGCAAAACCTTGGAATTATTGTTTAATATTTAGTTAACCTAGAACGTAAAAAAAATAGGAAAGTTTTAGATTATGAACCAAACTAGCTAAAATACTTTTATAGTATCGAAAGGTACGCTCTTGTTTTTTACTTAAACATTAGAGCTGCTTATAAGATGCTTTATAAAACATCTCTTTATATATGCGCATATGCATAGAAACCTAAATGAAGTAACATACATATTACTAACATGTAATTTGTTTTTTACCAATTTGCATATTTTATACCTTTTTATAATTATAAAAATAACAAATATTTTATAATTACCTATTATACGTAAACGTAGGGCTATCATTAACCAAACATGTTAAGTTAATATACTTAGCTTAATGATAAGACATAATCCTAGTGTTTACTGCATAAGATGGGCAGTAAAATAAAAAAAATTACTTCACATAAAAGTAAAGTTAATATGCAAGAAATTATAATAGGGATAGCGGAATTTTATTCTAATTTTGAATCAATATATCCCTCTAAAAATGGATCCTACTATGATTAGTTATATCAAGGAATTATTAACTCCTATAGTTATGAAGGTTGATGATAAAGAAGTAACTAACTACTTAGTAGATCCGTTAGATACGGATAATTACTTAACTGGATATGATATTAATGTATTTGTTAAAACATTTATTATAGTTATAAGGCAAATATTTACGAAAATGCATGCACTTAAGCACTATATTAAAAGTTAAAATATGTACTAATTTAAAAATACCTTTTCCCTGAACTGTTCCAAGTGGAGCTTATATAAATCAAAGCTATTTAAGTTATAAAACAGATAATTTTTACTTAATTTATACTTATTATAAAAGAGGTAAAAAGGTGGGGATATGGAGGAGTCGAACCCCTTAAAGTTTACAATAAAAGTGTAGAACCGTCTACTACATATCCCAGATGTATATATTATATATAACAATTGCTTTATATAATAAATACACCCGCAAACCTAAACCGCCACGTGTTTAATTTTACTATGACTATTGTAGTTTGTAACATAACAAAATAAAAGAAATATTATCCATAAATAAATTTATTTTTTATTTATAACAAACTTTATATCATAATGTTTATAAATAGCCGCACGGGTAATTTACCGTCTATCGGGATCTAAGAATGCTTCAACTCTAGCACTAACTTTAGCTTAAATTTCCTTATTCATAACCTGAATTTATTCAGGAGTAAGACAAATAAAAGAAAAGTAATTTGATTATTAATCAAATTACCTAAAATTCTTTTATTAAGTAAAAAGGTACGCTCTTACTTTTTATTTATTGCTCGAGCTGCTTATAAGATGTTTTCGTTTATTATTAGAAAAACATCTCTTTATATTAATTTATAAGCATATTATATGCTTAGAACGCCACATTGATATCATACACATTACTATATATATTACTTCTACAACTAAATACAAGAAAAACAGAAGGTTAAACCTACAAATAGGCATTTACATAAAATTTAACCCTTTTTCCTTTTAATTAATAACTTTATTACTTAGTATAGTTTTTACAATCTTTGTAAAAAAACTATATTAAGTATTTAAAACAAGAGAATAAAAACATAAATAATATGTATATTTATTATTCTATATTAAATATATAATCAACTAATTGTTAGTTTGCACACCATTATACTAATATAGATATTATATAATAGTTTATGTATTTTTTATAGAAAATAATATTTATATTTAAATATAATAAATATTATACTAACGTTCCATAATAGCTAACAACTCAAGAGTTACATTACCATTATACCGACAACTATCTCCTACTACTATAATTTTAGATGTTAGAGGGCTGCCTATGTCTAATAAACTCTTGCAAACTATATTATGATCTCATCTATTTATTCTATCAGAATAATCAGGGCTAGTCATTCTAATAGTAGTACAAAAAGGTTTATTGACATAAAGATCTCTTAGTTTAGCCGCTACCCCTCTTCTATGATAATCATTTGGTACAGGTTCGGGCGTACTATTATTATTTGACCCCGAGTTTCCTGATTGACTCGAACTAGGATATGGTGTACTAGGATTATTAGATCCGAGAGATCCTGTTAAATCCCCAGTATTGCCAGTACCCGCACTAGAGTATAAGTAGGTAGGCGACTCTATAAATATAGTAGAAGGAGATAGTTCAGAAGACAAAATAAATTCTACATTATTGTTGTAGAAGTCAACTAAGAAATTTTTCTATTCTTACTGACTCTATAACAATAGGCATAGAACTGTGTAAAATACCACATATTTCTGAACATTGTCCATAAAAAGTTCCTTCTCTATTAATAAGAACAGAAACTTGATTTAATCTACCTGGGTAAGCATCACACTTAATACCTAAAGCAGGACAAGCGAAAGAATGAATAACATCTGCCGCAGTTACAATAAATCTTACGTGTGTTAACTCCGGAACGATAACTCTGTTATCTACTTCAAGCATTCTTAAAGCTCCATCCTCTAAGTCGGATTCTGGTACTAAGTATGAATCAAATTCTATGAATTCATAATCTGAATTTAAAAAGTCTGGATATTGGTAACTTCAATATCATTGGTGACCTTCTGCTAATACAGACATGGCAGGATCGCTAACTTCATCCATTAAATATAATAGCTTAAATGAAGGGAAAGCTATTAATATTAAAATTAAGGCAGGAGTAATTGTTCATATTAGTTCTATAAGTGTACCGTGATTTAAATATTTATGGGATATAGGTGATTTTGTACTAGTATAATTTCTTACTATAGATATCATTATTCAACCTACACCAAATAAAATTATAACTAAATAGAACATAATATTATCGTGTAGTTCAACTAATCCTTCCATTTGAGGAGTAGCACTATCCTGGAAATAAAGACCTCAAGGCTTAGGTGTATCACAACTATTAACAAAATTTGAATACAATAAATTTAACATATATAATTATTTATATTTTTCTAACCTAGTCTTTAAAGACTAGGATAGAAACCTCTAAACAGCTAATAGAATTTAAATTAAATTTAAGATTAACTTAGTCTATTAAAATGGTTTTATACCTTATGGTAGCGATTACGGATTTGAAAACGGATATAAAATACATCCATATGAATTTGTGATTCCTTCGTATTATTTTTAATATGCCATTTGTATATGCACTAACTACGTAAGGATAAACTAAAAGCTTATAATCGCATTATAAGAATAATAGCCTCCATGCGAATAAATAAAGACTGAACTGTGTTCTATCTTAATCTAGAAAAGAGTAGAAACCACATTAAAATGCACTATCCTTTTCTTGGTAAAGATTATGTGGAACAAATGTACTACTGAGAACTAACAATATAATAAATAGCAATCTGGTTAAAAGAATATCTAACATATGCCCTTATAATAAATATTTACAAAGATTTATTATAATAATCTAAATATAAATATATTTAATCATCCAAACTATCTACCTATGTATTGTTAGATAAGTAGTACTACCACTAGCAACTGCAGATGAATTTGTTGCAGATGAATTTGTTGCAGATGAATTTGTTGCTGATGAATTTGTTGATGAATTTGTTGATGAATTTGTTGCTGATGAATTTGTTGATGAATTTGTTGATGAATTTGTTGCTGATGAATTTGTTGCAGCAATTGCATCCTGTCAATCATTGATGGCTAACTTCTTTTCATTTAAAGCTTTTAACCTTAAATACTCGTTATTCTTGTTAAGTATTTCCTGTTGTGTATTGCTAATACGATGATTAAAATAATCAATAATAACTTGTTTATGGAGAAGTTCTTTAATAACTTTGGGACCTCAGCCTGAAACTTTACGTTGCTTAGCTTCTTCTAATGCCTTTTCATCACTAGCTAACTGTTCATTTAAAGCTCGTAAATCTTCTTGAATTCCATCGCCACAACTTGATATTGTACCATCACTATCGCCATTCTTTTTTAATACAGAAGTGTCTAAAGGTTTAGAGGCTCCATTTACTTGCAGGTTTAGCTTGGTTGTTATAAGGATAATCTACAGTAAATATATAATCCATTAAATTCCATTCTATTATTATAATCAAGATAAAAGCTATAATATTTCCAGCAACTAGTTTATTCATAAAAAATGAAAGAAAGAAACCCGAGTTTTTAATTAGATAAATCAATATTAAACACAATATCTTCAAAGCTAAAGAACGAAATAGTAACTTCTTTCGAACATTAATCGCATAATCCTTCACACCTGTCAAGATAAAAGTACTTATTAAAATACCAATTAATATAAAAGATATATGATAAATAAAGAAGTATATATCTATATCATCAGAATCGCCTTTTAATAAATAAGCAATATATTTAATAGCGGTCATAATTAAAATGCTTAAGAAGGCAGGGTATAATCGTCTGCATTTATTACGTAATATTAGTATATATTTGTGTAAACCCCAAATATATGTATTAATACTTATATTGTTACTACTTAAGATAAGCATTTGTCTACTATCTATTTTTAAAGCATTTTTACCTAACTCAAAGGCAAAACCTAAGGTTAACGCTAAAAAGAATATTAACATGATAGTTAAACCATAAATACCATTTGTATATGCACTAACCACATAAGGATAAACTAAAAGAATTTCTAAATCAAATAATAAAAATAATAACGCAAATATAAAGAAAGAAATACTGAACTGTGTTCTATTTTGACCTAGGAAAGAATGAAAGCCACATTCAAATACACTATCCTTTTCTTGGTAAGGATTATGTGGAGCAAATATTAAATTAACGGCTAGTAATATAACAGCCAATAACGGTATGAATACAAAAAAGAAAGTTGTGCTTGTCATTTATTGATTAAATATTATTAAAGCTAAAATATTTGCTAAACTTAATCCCTGTGTAGGTACAAACATAAATAATAGTATTATTAATGTTAGCACACTGATAGTAATAGTTAAATAACTAGATAATATAATATCTTGTGGTTTAAATGTTATTTTTTCTATTAATTTATTGTTTTGTAAAATATTACCATATAAGATCATATCTTTAGTTTCTACTGGCATAACATGCTCAGGCTTATCGAAAAAAATTTGTTTTATTATGTTTAAGTAATAAACACCACTAACTACACTGGTTAATATAGCAACCAGTGCTAGGAAGATATAACCACTGTCTAATGCGGCACTCAACACCATCTGTTTTGCAAAGAAACCTATAAGTGGAGGGATACCTGCAAAAGAAAATATGGTGATAGTCAAGCTTAAAGCTAATACCGGGTTTATATCGAAATAACCTTTAAGTTGACTTACTAATTGTACGGGTGAATTATTTTTATCATCTAATTGTTTGTATTCATCACTATCATTTATATAATAATAAAGTGAATAACCAATACTTATAAGTATAATAAATGCATTTAAATTACTAATAGAGTATTGCATTAAATAAAAAATAAAGGCTTGTATTGATTCTATACTATTAATACTTAGTGCTAATAGTATAAAACCAACATGTGAAATAGTACTATATGCAAACAACCTTTTAATTCTAAATTGTGTTAAACCTACTACTGTTCCAATAATTAGTGAAAGTAAAGAACTAACTAATAAACTATAAGTTCAGCTAAATTCAAAATTAAATAAAGAATTGCTAGTATAATGTACTAATTCTAATAAAAATATCAATATGGATATTTTGGCTACAATAGCTACAAATGTAGTAACTATTGTAGGGATGGCGTCGTAAACACCAGGTGATCAGAAATGGAATGGAGCCGCACTGACCTTAAATAAGAAACCTACGCTTAGTATAAGTAACGAAAAGTTTATATAATGACTTTTATATCAGTATAATATATTACTACTACTACCACCTTCATGGGCTAAATCACTTAAGCTAGTTATAACATATATACCGTCAAGATTTGTAGTTCCAGAATTTGCATATAATAAACTAGTACCTAATAAGATAAAACAAGAACTTAAACCTCCTAGTAGGAAATATGTTAAACCACCTCTTGTAGCTAATTCGGAGTTTCGGTATAATGTACTAAGTAGATATAATCCATAACTTTGCAGCTCTATAGAAAGAAAAATAGAAACTAAATCGCTTGTAGATACTAAGAATGTTGCACCACTTACTATAAATAATAAAATTAATGGGTATTCAATTACTTTGAACTGTTCCCCCATTTTGTTTACTATTTTAGTTCTATAATATAATATATTATAAAAAAACATTCTTCTTAAGGAAGAAAATGCAGGTGTTCACACCCTTCGTGGATGAAAAGCGGTAAGTTGAAGTATTAAGGCGCTGATAAAAAAAATAAATATATGAAAAACATGAGTTATACTAGTTGCCTGGAATAACCCACCAAACAAACCAATACCTCTATTTAAACTAGTAATATATAAACTACTATAAGCCAGTAAAGCAGAGTAACTAAGTATTGTAATAGAAACCCTACTATACAATATAGACTTATCCCCTTAAAGTAATAGCGCTTGATAATAATAATTGTAATATTGATAATATAATCACGTAAATAGTTAATATAACTATATATTATAATTGTATATATAGTATACATATTAACTATTCAATAAACCTTAAGCATTAGGTGCTATAATTAGTACATTTTGTCTAGATTTATAATGTATAAATTGAATAACCCCTATTATGTAATACTTAAAGATGCATATAAACCTAGAAAAAAATTTTTATAAAAACCGAATATAAATTTTTATATGTTGTAACACAATAACACAAGTAATATTATATGTGAATATATATAATTTATATCGTATAACAATGTATATACTATAATGCAGTAATGCTTTCATGTAAAAAATATATAAAATTATATATTTACAATATACATATACACAAAGAAAAAGAAAAGTATTATGTATTAATAAGAAATTAGTATGTTAATAATGATAGGTAATAATGAGGGTACATACGGTTTAGCTAGAATTTATTAGTGTAAAGGCTAAGCAAAAAAAAATTATTTATAATAATTAAAAGAGGTAACACCGAAATGCAAATAATAAATAAGATAGCCGGAGGAGAAATTTGAATTCTCATTCTTAATGCATGAAATTAATGTTCTAACCAATTAAACTACCCTGGCTGTTGTTATAATTTAAACTAATAATATAGGGTGAATACCCTGATTTGAACAGGGAACATACTGTGCCACATACAGTCGCTCTACCTATTGAACTATATCCACCATTAAATCTTATAAAGTAATATACAACTATAAACATAGTAAACTAAAAAGTAAATTATGTTGGAGTGATTCGAACACTCAGTGGTAAATACCAAAAATTTATGACTTACCGATTAGTCCACAACATATATTTACGTAAATTAATCTTTATAAGTTTAATAAACTAAATATAAATGTATATAGTATAAGGTAAATCCGACTTGAACGGATAAGATTTTTAATAATCAAATAGGTCTAAGCTATTCATGTCTACCAATTCCATCACTACCTTTAAATTGCTCGAGATAAGATTTGAACTTACAACCTAAACATCTTCAGTGTTTCGCTCTACCAGGTTGAGCTTCTCGAGCTAAGAGATTACGGCCTTTAAATATGATGCCTAAGTAATTTAACCTAAAATACCCTTAGAAAAGAATCACCGCCATCATATTCTTCTACCGTGCCCTGAATCGATCAGCGATCTATATTTCGCCAAATATAAGTTGCTCCCTAGATGTAATCTTTACAATTTTACTGTAAACCCGTGGAGACATCAGGACTCGATCCTGAAATAACGATATGCAAAATCGCAGTTTTACCAGTTAAACTATGTCCCCTTTTTTATTATAAGTACTATTACTTATTATTGTTATACCGTATAAATAAAAAAAATGCTTATACAGTATTTACATGTAAATACTTTATTTTTTATTTAAATAATTTGTAAACTGAAAACAAAAGTAGGAATATTCTATACATTTATATATGTAGTTAATTTTAATCATGTATCCAAAAGAGGACTTGAACCTCTACGATATTATATCAACGAAGCTTAAGTTCGTCCTGTCTACCAATTCCAGCACTCGGACATTTGATTTTTATTAAATTAAACTAAGGCCAGAGTGAATTGAACACTCACCTCAGCTGTCATGAGCAGCTTGCTCTACCAATTAAGCTATAACCTTCTTAGAAGTGCGGACAAAGGATTTGCACCAATATACCCTGGACATGAGCCAGTTATGTTACTATTACATCAATCCGCATTTTAATTAAATACTTTAATATTTTAGATAATAAAATTAAAAATAAAAGAACTCTCTCTTTTATTAAAACCTACTATACATCGTGAAAACGATCTAATACGGCTAGCCTCAGACGGGATTGAACCGCCGCGTGTAATAACGAAAATATTATGTCTTAACCACTTGACTATAAGGCCTATATATTTATATAAAAAAGTCCAATGCAAGTATCGCACTTGCTTCAGCTGGTTACAAAACAGCTACATTACTTTTATGCTAATCAGACTTAAGTTAATGTAGTTGTTTACTTATTGTGTTTACACAATTAAGAATTATGTGTTTCTGATATCTATCTATATTAGTATAATATAAAATTAGTACTTTATGCCTAAAAACATTTAAATTATTTCAGCTAAAGCCTATAGATAGCAATAAAATTATTGTTTACTTTATAAGAGTAATTTTGTTTTATTGCCTAATAATAAAATTAACAGGTTTAACCTTTTTTTTATTTTTATCGCCTAATAATAAAATTAACAGGTTTGACCTATTTTTTTTTTATCGCCTTTATTTGTACTAAATTAATAATATCAGGTTTTCTTTTTTTTTTTATAATTGGTAGTCTTAGTTCTAGTTTTAGTTGTTGTCTTATTTACTAAATAAAAGGTAAAAAAAATTTTTTATTATTATAATTATGTAGTATTCCACTACGTATATTTAAGAATATCTTAAAGTAAGTTTCGTGCCTAGATGCATTCAGCACTTATTTTAACTAACATAGCGTTCCTGCCGTGCCTATGCTATAGATTTACTTAAGTGAAAGTAACATCCCTATTTTTTCCTTTCATCTATTTAGTTTGTTAAGGTTTTGTTTTAATATTGGGCACATAGACAACAGGTAAACCAGAGGTTAATATTCCCAGCTCCTTTCGTACGAGGGGAATATCCTTATTTTATTCTAATTTCCTCTAGAAGATAGAAACCATACTGTCTCACGACGTATTTAACCCAGCTCGTGTAACTTATTAATCGACGAACAGTCGAACCCTTCATGCTTCCTACAATCATGTGGATAAGTTAAGCCGACATCGAGGTGCCAAACTGCGCACTCAATTTGTACTTCCTGGCGCAATTAGCCTGTTATCCCTAGCGTAGCTTTTTCAAAAATCCAAGACCTTTCCTTTCTGCATCTTGTGATCATATGCCCCGCTTACGCGACTGATAGACGTGTAAGTCAGACAGTAAAGCAAGATTAAGCCATTAAACTTGACAAGACAAGTAATAAACACAATTATATTATTATATAAACAATCAACCTTGACTATGCTATAATAAGCATAACTTAATTATTATAAATTAAGCTGACAAATAATATAACTAAAAACATTGTATTGCATCCTGAATAGCAATGTTTTAATTACATCTATTTTCCATATAGATAAAATCTTACTTGGATAAAAAAAAATATTAGTTCTAACTCAATAGATATATAGCTGGATTAGTTATAGCTTAAGCTATACCAAATAACATACTAAAAATAAAAAATATACATAAAGGGTATATTTGATTGTCATAATTAAGACAATTTTACGAAAAATTAAATTTGGATACACCCAGGTACTTTTTATGGGATCTGTGCCCCGCATAAACTGCCTCCTAGCAATTGTTCCTTCGGTACGTAGTGTCGAAGGTTAATGATTGTCTCAACCATCTTGCCTAAGCAAGAGTGTGTTAAGAGTTTCACGTAGAAAATCTACCAATATGATACACTAATAAAGGTGTTTCAATTGAGTTAACACTACCTTATAACTAAAATAAGCCGTATCATATTCAATAACTAGCAACAGTAAAGCTGCATAGGGTCTTCTCGTCTAACTAGAGGTAAACTGTATCTGCACAGTTATTCCAATTTCACTGAGCCAATCATTGAGACAGCTGTTGCATCGTTAAATCATTCATGCAAGACCGCATTTAACGGCCAGGGTATTCCGCTACCTTAGGACCCTTATAGGTAAGGCCGCCATTGATCGGGGTTTCCTTCAAAGCCAAGCTTATATTAGTCAACTTAGCAAATCCGTTAACCAGCCGACATCGGGCAGAAATCACACTCAATACTTTGATTTATTATCTTACTGCAGAGTGCTTTGTTTTAATTAAACAGTCGCACAACACTATTCCATGCTTCCTATTCTTTACCTAATATTAATTAGGAGGAATGGCCTTATCCCGAAGTTACGGTAGTTAGTTTGCCGAGTTCCTTAATGATTGTTCACTCAAACGCCTTCGTATTCTCTACTAGCTTACTAGGGGTAGTTTTTAGGTACGGTATTTTCTTTTTAAAATGAAAAACATACATATATGCACATTGCTATCACCTGTTTTAGTTTATTGAGCAATCATCGCCCATCTGTTTAGTTTATTGCTAATGCTTCATATATGTACTTAATTCTTTGAAAGCTCATCTGTTTGAGTTTATTGCTTTCTTTAAAGGCTCATTCATTGCTCTCATCTGTTTGAGTTTATTGAGCAATCATCGCTCATCTGTTTAGTTTATTGCTAATGTTAGAGCCTTTATTTTTAAAAACTATCATGGCATTCATCTGTTTTAGTTTTTTACACTATGACAGCAGAGTTAGAGGTTTTTCCAGAACCTACTTCACTAAAAGTAGGTTGTTACTCACTAACTGAGATTTACTCATCGTTTAATCCTTTAGGTTGGTAAACTTAGAGGCCGTTACTTTACAAAAACCATAGCTTTAGGCGAGGTCTATGGGTGGCTCTACTTTGTACGGAGATTATGTCCGCTTATACTAAAGATATCTGATGACATCAGCTCATAAACATCTAAATAACCATATAACTTAATATATAAGTAAAAAGGTATATTATCACAAATAGAGTTGCCAGACCTTTTTCGTTACTCATGTCAGCATTTTCACTTGGGTTATCTTTTATTCATTCTTAAAAAGAATAAATCCCAGATTTACCCAACGTTCTGCTACCCCATTAAATATAATAATAAATTATTAATAAATATGGACAAGGTGTCGGTATATTGTTTAGATCCGTTAAATTTTCGGTGCAACTATCAATATAATAATCCAATATTTGGATTAATTACTAAACCAGTGCTCTGTTACGAGATCTTCAAAAAATGGACCGCTTCTAAGCCTATTTCCTAGTCGTATTAGATAGAAACTTCCTTAATTTCACTTAACAATAATTTTGGAACCTTAACTCTTGTTCTGGGCTGTTTCCCTTTAGACATACACAAATCTACCTCTTTAGCTGTTGAAACATCAATAGCTGAGTGAGGTCCTTCTCCCTGAATAATTAATGAACTATCCATTTAGACAATAGGCTTCCTTAAGGAGGCCCTGTTTCAGTTAATTAACTAAAACAAAAGTAATTTAAATTTTTCTATTTTTTTTTTGTACTGAGTAAAACACCTAATACTCTTAAGACTAGTCCTGCTTTGATATATTCTATATCCCCTTAACAGGTTTTCCTCTTTTAATTGCATTATAGACAGCTTGTCTTGTAACACCTAAAAATAACGCCTCAGTTTGACGGCTAAATTATCTTACTTCATTTGTTTGAGTATTTAACACTTTAACTGCGACTCCTTCACGCTCAATTTGTCGAAGCTTTTAAATTAGCTAGACCTTCCACGTAAAGTTTCATGTTACTTCTGTAGGTTGCAGTTGCAACTGCCAATTTATCTCGTGTTTCCTGACTAACCATTTTTCCAATGTGGCTTAAAGATAATATTTATTTGTGCTCTGGAGATATGGTTTTTAACTTAAACTTAGCGATGTTCTCTGGACTATGCTTAAAACCTAACATAGAATAAGCAAACTTTATGTTATACTCAGCTTTCAATAAATCCTGATAAAATTGCTTGAAAGAGAGCAAACTAGCTTGGGGGCAATATTATAGAATCTCTAGTGTAAAATTGCTGTGCCCATGCTTAACTAAAGCCTGTGTTATAGGTCGAGGGTTTCGAGTTAAATCTACTTTGTTGTAATAATTAGCTAATCTCTTAGATAAGTTAATACCACTACCTACATAAGTATTATTGTTTAAGTTATTTATCCAACGATAAATACCTGAGTTGTTACGATTTTCCTTTTCCGTCAGGAAAAAAGGATAACCTTTTTTAACAGCTTTGCATTGTTATAACTCTTTATAGGAGTTATGTTTTTTAACCCATCTGGTTTGATAGTATAATGTTTTTTGGGTAGAAAGTTGTTTATAGTAGCTTTAAATATTAAATGTTTTTTTTACAATAATATACATATACAACTACTTTAGAGGTTATACGTTCAGCTCTATAAAAAGGTTAGGCTGCTAGCCTCCTTCTGACCCGAGTACCTTTCTACAAGTACCTTGCTATTATGCTCCGTACGGGTACCTATTAGTACTAACTTGTCGACTATTAAAGTAGGATTAGAAACCCTACTTAAAGATAATAAAGGTTAAATATATGTCATTAAGGTTTGTTCTTGTACTAAAATTAGTAGCAAGTAACTTGGAGAGATGTTATGTTTAAATTACTTTATTGCCATTGCATTCTTTCGAATGAGGCTTGACTATATCTTAAGCTTGCGCCAACCAACATCTAGTCGATGAACTGCACACCATTATTTTAAATAACCCTTACAAAGTAGTGAAGTATGTTATTTAAAGTAGTGGAGCTTGGCTGCGGATTACCCATTCACTCACGTCTATCAATTTCGATTTTACCATACCACGAGTCATTACCTGTGCCACAAACTGTGTTACCACGTCTGCTTGGTTGAAATTGCTTTAGGGCTTTCCCGCAATTTGAGGGTTTTTAGCCGAAGGTTCACTTCGACAATTAGGCTGCTTTTACTGTAACCTTATCGTACTATGTCCGATTATTCAATATTCACCATTGCCCTTCCGAGTGCGAATACTCACCGATAAAATCTTCACGATTGCCCGATATATGCAAAATTACCTTATATATTATAGCTTGACCGAAGTAACCTATAATATAATAAGATAGAAGTTGCCTGAGATCACAGTTCTGTACCTGCTATGATGTGCCTTGAATTACCTACTTATATAGGTTTCGCAGAAAACCAGCTATCCTAGTCAGTGTTGTCTTTCACTAACTTACCACAGTTCTTCGGATATCTTTACAACGATAACCCGTTCGGGCTTTTATAACCCTGACTGTAGTAAGATCACCAGGCTTCGGGTCTAATTTTAGATACTAATTCATTATTTAATTGGTTTATCTGGGCATTACTGCTCGCATCTAATATTAACTCGCTGACCCATTATGCAAAAGGTACGCTCTTACTTTTTATTTAAAACTTTACTCGAGCTGCTTATAAGACCACTATTTCAAACCTTTCCTTCACAGTACTCTGCGCTATCGCTTATATATTATATTTAGCCTTAGAGGAAGGTTCCCCTTTATATTCAAACAGATTTTGCCCGTTTTACTTTTTAATTAATATTCCAATTTAATTACCCTTTTCATCAATAAATATTGAAATATATATAGGCTCATCTACTTTCATTCACACTAATCATAGAATCTCGTTTGATTTCTTTTCCTGAAGTTACTAAGATATTTCAATTCACTTCGTTTAATAATCGAATTTCTTCAAGGAGTACATGTGTAATACATAATTGTGACACAACTTAAAAAACTAATACTCTCTTTAATATATAGCCGGGCATCCCTAATAGTCTCTTTATATACTTTCCTATGCATATATGCATAGAACGCCACATAGATATCATGCACATTACTATAGATATCTTATACTAATACTTGAAGTATAGAGTTTATAAGATAGTTTTTTCGGATTATTATGATTCGAACATAACAGATCCTCAACCCAAATGAGGCGCCTAACCAACCTGGCTCTAATCCGCTTTATTTAACACTAAAATAAAGACCAGAGAATATCCGATTTGAACGGATGTGATCTATTAAATCAAATAAGTTTCAAGCTTATCACTTTAAACCACTCAGTCAATTCTCTTTTATTATTTAGGATTAAAGAATATCCATATTATTTTAGATTCCTCTGTGACTCGAACTATAAACATATCCTTATAGATTAGACTTTTTATTAATTTTAGTATTGCATTTTTATAGTTAAAAAAAAATTTTTTTATATAATTACTCGTCTTTATCTAATACAATTATTATTTAATTTATTAATATTTTAATTAATATAAAAGAGGAAAATTATTTAATAAACCCGTTAGTTTAATTTAGCTTAGTTCTTTCAAGACTTGAACTTGAATAACATCCTTATCAAGAATGCGCTTTACCAGTTAAGCTAAAGAACTTTATATATATATATATATAAAAATAGTGTTATATATATGCTAAATTGATATAAGCTTGCGCATATATCACCCAATATAAGATATTAATTATTTAATTACTTTAATACCACTTTGTAGCCGAAAAGGTGTTGAAACGAAATTCCCTTCAATATATTTAAAATATAAGTTATGGCGAACATCTCTTTTAGAAATATCTAATGGCCTATAAGTCATTGAACCAGACCTCTCCTGAACTCCTCTATAGAGACCATCACACTTTGGAAGTGGTCAAGCATCTATTAATCTAGAATCTGATCTAAAATCTGGTCTAACATAAACCTGCATATCAAATGCATGATATGAATTTCTAATAGCGACGCCAACAGCTATTACGATAATATAAAAGATCTGACGCAGCTCTATTTAAATGCGGATCTAAAACAGTTATGGTGTTATATTTAGGGGGCATAATAACTACTTTCCTTGCTACAAATTTATCCCATTATTCTTCACAATGACAAAGATGAGGTTTTCCTAATCCATCAAAAAATATATCACCTAACCAAGAAAAAAATAAATTTTTAATTAAAGATATATAAATGTAACCTAATATATATAAGTATTAATTATTTCAATGTTAATTAAGAGTAAAGTAAATATTAAGAAGGATACAAAAATATAAAGCCAAAAGCATCTCGAAAATATAAATATAGCATAATATAACTTATTTTTACTTACATCTTTGATCAAGTATTTGATTTTTAAATTATGGTTATCATATATTTCAATAACTATACCCGTTAATATTAAAAGTATAGACATTTGAGTACTAGGGGGGGGCAAAGCAATAAAATAATCTGATAATAAGCCAAAAGATAATAAAGAAATTAGATACTTAAAAATATTATATGGATGAAATATACGACAAGCTGTATCAATAAATAATAAAATAAAAGGGTACCCTTTTATTTTATTATTTAGAACCTGCTTTATATTATAAAAAAAAGTAAAAGAATGGATTGAAATCATAGCAATATATTTATGTTTAGCTAACCCAGAGATAAAAGCAAACATAATTTGGTAAATATAAGAGAATTGTGGCATTTGATTGTTTTTAAGGTTTTCAATGTTATATTATATATTTATACATTATTATATCGTTAAATATAAAAATTTTACGAGGGTATTATCAGATATTGTAATGATCTGATTATGTTACATTACACATTGCTAATAATTACTTAAGGAATTATATTAACAATAGATAATTAATTTAATTATTGTTAAAAATAATACCGTGCAAGAGCACTCAGATTTGAACTGAGAAAGTGAAGTTTGAAGCTTCAAATTTTACCATTAAACTATGCTCTTTTAACCTAATATATTTTTATATGTTAGGTTAAAAAGTATCTCTGATATGCAAACTTAATATTTTTTTTTAATAAAAACTTTAAACTTTTTTTTATAAAAAAAGAACTGTAGTACAATAGTAGACTTATAGAAAATACGAGCTCCATTTTTCTTAAAGTTAGAGTCCATGGCATGCACTGACAGCTTCGCTGTCACTGCAAGCCCCTAAAAAAGATTGCAAATATGGGCTTTGTATAATAATAAACCGTTTTATCTAATGTCTTTTAAGAAGAATAATTACTTAATAAAAAAAAAAGGGTTTATTAAGAAAAGTAAAAGTAATATTTATTCACACATTAATGCTAACAAGAATGTAAAATTTATCCTTTACATTCTAGTTAGCGGAAAAGAGATGATTCGAACATCCAGGTGCATAACACAATATTTAGCAAATATCTCGCTTTACCAATAGCAACTTTTCCTTGAGTTATTTATAATAAATAACCACTATTATATATGTTATAGGATGCTTATTTACTTAAAATAAATAAGCAATACGGCCAGCCGAATTCGAATCCACAAATCGTTTGGAAGACGAAAGGTCTACCATTAACCTATGGCCGTTTATAATTTATATATTACATAATTTAATGCAAGTCACATTAAATTAGTAATAATTTAAGACCTATGGGATTCGAACCCATATAACAAAGATTAAAAGTCTCGTATTTTACCATTAAACTAAGGTCTCTATAGTTTTTAACTATAACTTATTTAATAAGTGGATCGAAATTACGATTATACTAATAATAAAAGTAATGTACAGTATAGAGGGATTAACCAAGACTAAAAATAGTAATATAAAAACACCAAGACGTATATTTTCTATTCTTGTATCATAAATCGCCTTATCTATAACAGGTAATCAACTATCTCTACCATGGTAGTCAGCTGCGTATTTAGTTCATTGGTTTACACGTGTTTGTATAGCAACTAAATCCTCATAACTAAGTGTATCTAAAGATTGCGTAAATGTTCGCACATTAAAAACAATTAAACCAGACACAGGTAACACAAATTGAAACTCACGCCTAAGGTATAAATCTTTTAGTCTATAACCTACTGCTACCCCTATTTCATGTTTTAAGGGTGTCCTTACATGATGTTTAGGTAAATTAAGTGTAGGGGTGTTAACCAAAAATAAAGTAGACCTTTTATGTATTATGTCACTTCTAAGTACGTCAAAATACCAAACATGTCGTTTAAAATGTACTTCAGCCTCTTGTCATCCAGGCGCTTTTCCATGCAACTTTACGATGTCATTACCTATACGGTCAGATACCTGTCAATTGATTGCAAATAAACTATTAGAAGCTATAACTACATACTTACCATTAATTTTTTTCATGATTGTGAAGTCCGATACGACACATTCACTCAATATTCTGAAAAGATCTGTGGTGTTGTGTGTAGCCAAATCTACTATCAAATAACTACGATTAGTTGAATAACAAAAAATGTAGTAAAAATTCTTATTTTGATTTACATAATACTCCTCGGGATATTTAGTGGATATACGTAAACACATAATGAAATAATTCACGACAAGCTAAGTCCGCTTCAGGCATAATGCTTATAACATTATTTTTAAAATCTTTTAAAATAGCCAAACGTATAGACAAATGTTCTTGATTTAAGCTATCTAACACTATTCATTGATTAACCTTACATGCACCGCTATAAGGATTTTTCACATGTGATATAGCGGGAAAGACCGTTCCCGCTAATTGCACGGATGTAGGTAATAATTTAATTGTAATATCTGGCATAAGTGGTGAATGATTTTTAAAAGGTTTAAAAGGTTTAACGTAAACAACTATACTCTTAAAAGGTTTAACGTAAACAACTATTTTAGAGGATATAGCTGGTACACCCTTAGAATAAGAATGCATACTTACGTATATATAGGTTATTTTTAACTTCT
Source organism: Drepanopeziza brunnea f. sp. 'multigermtubi' (assembly GCF_022702325.1). Lineage (NCBI taxonomy): Eukaryota > Fungi > Ascomycota > Leotiomycetes > Helotiales > Drepanopezizaceae > Drepanopeziza > Drepanopeziza brunnea. The sequence goes on from NW_027094083.1 coordinate 25,417, forward strand.
TATTACCACCAAACGAACGTACGCAATAGCTAGTACGAACATCTCGTGACAGTAATGAGCTACTTATATATTTTTCGCATACCACAGTACCTATAAGACTGATCATATGATTATTTATTTTATAATTATAATATACTATGAATAATATTAAATATAACATACTAGGATACATTATTAAGATCCCCAGTAATATATAGATATAAAAAGGATTAATCATACGACATCCACAAAATGTCAATATAGAATTGAAGATTCCAATCCTAAATGATGATTTTCTGTAGAATGGTATGCTAACACTCGTCACAAACCCACTGCAATAAAAGCAGTACCAACCATAACATGAATCCCGTGGAAACCCGTTCCAAAGTAGAAAGATGACCCAAAAGCACTATCACACATAGCGAAAGATGAAACACCATACTCTACAGCTTGGAAACCTGTAAATACTGCAGCTAATATTACTGTAGCTACTAAACCATATAAAGTTCCACTTCTGTTTCCTTGTATCAACGAGTGATGAGCATATGTAACTGTAATACCTGATGATAATAATATTGAGGTGTTAAGTAATGGCAGTTCAAATGGGTTTATTGCTTCTATACCCATAGGTGGTCATTGAGCACCTAATTCCACAGTAGGAGATAAGGCACTGTGGAAAAATGCTCAAAAAATAGCTAAAAAGAATAACGCTTCGCTTATTATAAATAAAGCTACACCCATATTTAGCCCTTTTTGTACGGCTAAAGTATGGTTTCCTAAGTATGTACCTTCACTTATAACGTCACGTCATCATAATGACATTGAAGATATAAGTGTTACAAGTGCTAAGGATAAGAACCCGTCTGCATTGCTAAAGCCGTGTATTGTTAATACACCGCTGGTTGTTAATGTTAATAACGCTATACATGTGTATAACGGCCAAGGTGATGGCGAGACTAAATGAAAAGGATGAGCTTGAAAATTACTTCTCGTCAAATTTATCATTTAAACTCTTCTTAACATTAATGTGTTAAGAAATATTTATTTTCTTAATAAACCCTTTTTTTTTTATTAAGTAATTATTCTTCTTAAAAGACATTAGATAAAACGGTTTATTATTATACAAAGCCCATATTTGCAATCTTTTTTAGGGGCTTGCAGTGACAGCGAAGCTGTCAGTGCATGCCATGGACTCTAACTTTAAGAAAAATGGAGCTCGTATTTTCTATAAGTCTACTACAGTCCTTTAGGATAAAATTTATTAATATAAAAAGTTTTTATTTTAATAAAAAAAAAAAAATATGTATTAAGTTTGCATATCAGAGATAAGCTTGATTGTATGAATATAAACAAGTAATGCGCATTTTGCATACAGAAGTTTAAAATCACCATAAGGAATAGGTGACTTGAACACCTAACCTACCGTGTGTAAAACGGTTGCTCTACCATTAAGCTAATCCCTTTTTTGTAAAAAAAAAAAAACGGGTTAAGTCGGGTTCGAACCGACATCGGCTTTCTTGACAAGAAAGTTACTTACCAATTAGCAGATTAACCCCTATAATAAGTAGAATACTATAAGTATTATTCTACTATTATAATTCCAATTATTATATTTTTATAATATATATAAATCCAAGTATTATGTAAAATATATGACATTAGTTCTTTTGTTTTATTGTAATAACAATAGCACCAACCATAGCTAATAATAAAATAATAGAAGTTAAAATTAATCATATACTGTAACTTGTGTACATAATATTACCTATACTAGTTATATGGCTAGTCTCGGCCAAGTTACCATCTCATACTTTACTAGTAACAAAGCATATTGCACCGTTATCTAGTTCACCGCCATTAAAAAAAAAATTTTTTTAAAATATCCATATCAGTATTTCAAAAGTAACCTAATATTAAATAAATATCACCATTAAAAGAGGCAATACTATTAGGCAATTCTTGATCTAAGGGATAATTAAATGCAATAGCAATAAAGATAGCTAAAGATATACTATTACTAGTATTACTTAACAGTTCACTTATTCTAACATTAATTAACATTAATATGAATAAAAATAAAATAGACACAGCACCAACATATACTAATAAATAAGAAAGACCTATGAAATTTAAACCTAATGTCATAAGATAAGTAGCGATACTTAAAAATAAACCAATTAGGAATAATACAGAAACTATGGGATTTTTACTTATAATAACTAATATTCCACAAAGAATCGCCATTAACGAGATAATATATAAGATATTTGATCTATACCCATTAGTATATGTTTCGTTCAAAAGGTAAAGACTATTCATGTTTAAAACAAATAATAACCTCCATATATTTTACTATAAATTACCCTAATAAAATATAAATTACTACCTTTGTTAAAGAATTTATATCTTTAACAAGTGAGGAAAGAGTAGTTATTTATAAATGATAAGCATGTATAAGATTTTAACTTATATTATGGTAGGCTAAACACCGCACTAACCAATAACCCCCATACCCACGCCTTTTATATTTACAGTAACTAGCCCTCAAGATGAATTGAACATCTATCAAAATATTAACAGTATTTTGCTCTACCATTGAGCTATAAGGCCTTTATATATATAGCCTATGGTTAAGTAGAAATGTATATAAGGAATGACCTTTAAGCTTATTTTTCCTTATCAATTATAGTATTGAATATTAGTTTATATAGTTTTGGCAAAATAAAATATATTTATGTATCTAAGAGTTTTATACCATTAAATATATATTTAAGTATTAAATGGCGATAGTATTTTTACTCTTTAAATATACTATGGAACTGTGTAGTTTTTCGAAAAACTACACCCCCCGAAAGATAACTAGTCATTATGGGAGTGTAGTTTTTTACTAAAAAACTACACACCCCCCAAAATAACTAATTATGGGATGCAAAAAATAGTACATCTATGGTACTACTTGGGAGGGCCTTTAACATATGGTTAAAAAAAAACACACCGGTGTTTTCTATACTAGCCATATCGTTACCTCCTCTTACATAGAGTTCAACTATTAAGTGGGGCAGAAAAAAAAAATAATAGCCAACTTTAGCTGTGCTTTTCTCATAATAGCGAGCTTTAGCTGTGCTTTTATCATCGTATTTCCGTGCTAGGGAGTTCGTCTAAACGAATTAGGCTACCCACAATTGTAAAAAAGCAGACGAGACCATTATTAAGATACCATCTTATAGTGGAGAATGAAATTACTCGCCCTCTAGTGAGGGCTGGCTGCTTTTTTACAAGTGGACTTTTTTTTTTTCTAATTTAAAGACAATTTTCATCTTTAAATGAGAGCTAGGGAGAAAAGGACTCGAACCTTCGACAGCTCATTGCTATTGAGTTTACAGCTCAACCCGTCATACCATCAAACGGAACCCCCCTAGGGGGCAATGTCGGTATAGCTACTTAAGAGGACATATTCTTAGTTTACTATTTGCCCCTTTTTATTGTTAACATTAATTAATCCCGTGCAATTTCCACTACACGAACCGTATTTCGACTTAACACCAATCGAAGTCACGCATACGAAGATCTTCCATAAAATAACTAGAACTAAATCTCTAGAGTAACAATAAATGAAAGACCAAACTTATTGCACACACTTCTTTCGGCGCCTGACGAGTAGTTAGTACCTATCTGAGATTAAATTCACCGTGACGTGGTGATTCACGATTACTAGTAATTCCTTATTCATGTAGTCGAATTTCAGACTACAATCCTTTTTTTATCCTACTTTATTAGATTAGCTCCAATTCACATTATCGCATCATTTTGTATAGGAATATGTGGCACGTCTATAGCCCACAACATTCAGGCCATGATGACTTGTCTTGGTCCCTATTATCATATCCGATATACTGGTGAACTGCCTTATTTCGAAATAAATCACAAATAAAGCAAGGGTTTCCGTTAATTTAATGGAATGAACCAATATCTCACGACATTAACTGAAGACAGCCGTGCAACGCTTGTAATATCTTATCTACTCTCTTATAAAAATATAAGGTTTCCCTAAAATAATATTCAAGTTGTGGTAAGGTTTTTCGCGTAACTACGAATTAAATAACATACTTCACTACTGGTTTCAGAAACGGTCTAATGATTTCAGTTCCTGCGTTGCCACATTACTCTTGAGGTGAAATGCTTACACTTTCATTTATAGACTAAATATATCTCTAATCTATGGCATTCATCATTCTCTGCCTGGACTACTAGGGTATCTAATCCTGTTCGTGACCCGAGCCTTCGTCCCTCAACGTCAGTTATTAGATAAAAGGTTGCTTTCGCCGTTACCAGTCGTTATGGTATCAAAGAATTTCAACTCTACTCCAAAAATACTCACCTCCTCATATATAACTCTAGTATAAACGTTTCCTATTAAAGACTAATTATACCGTCTAGGTACCCTTTAAACCTACTAAAGATGAATAACACTAGTCTTCTACGTATTACCGCGACTGCTGGCACGTAATTTGGTCAAGACACATAGATAGAAAATTGTCATAATCAGTCTTCCATCTAGAACTTTATTCGATAAAATCGATGTTATATTGTTCACTGAACTATTAGTTCTACACCATACGGTGCGTGATAAATTAATTGACCCATCGGCATTCAAAGTTAAAAAAAATATATAAATCAAAATGAATAATCTCTTATATACTCGTTCAGAGCCAAGTAAATAATCAATTAAACAGCCAATATTAACTAGCCGAAGCTATACATTCCCCCAAGTTGCTGGTTCAGCCGTTAGGCTATTGACCAATATTCCCCACTGCTGTACTATACGTATTGGGGTTTTTTCAGACCCAATGTGATCGATCGACCTCTCAGCCTCGACTACGGAATTTCAAGCTAGTTAAACCATTACTTTAACTACTACCTATCCGAAACATTTATTGTCCTCTTAAAGCGGAAGTTTAGTTCCTTTTAATTTTCTACAATTGTTTTATAAGGTATTTATTAACCTTACTTTAAGGCAGCCAAAATGTTATATACTCACCTGTACACCACTTCTAATAAAATAATTGAAACAAATCATTAAATTAGACGTTCGATTAGCATGTGTCAAGCACTTGGACAGCGTTCATTCAGAGCCATCATCAAACTCAACATATTGGTATAGCATATAAAATAAATTATATCTATACCATTACTAATAAGTACTCAGTTAATTAAATTAAACTAAAACTTAAACATATCTTAGATATACTAATAGATTATTAGGTTTAATATAAAAAATAATTTTTTATATTAATAGATAAAGTTTAATTTTTGGATACCTTTAAGCCGGATCCTGTAATAGTTATTAGTCTATATTAAGGCCTAACGTCAAGCTTGCGATCTCATTAATTTTCTTTTACTGTATAGTTTTAAGGCTAATTTATAAATTTAACTTATTGGTCATTTTTTATTAAATTTAATTATAAATTTTTTGTTTACAGGTTCGTTTACGAATTTTATGCTTTGCTAGTTGTTTTAGCTATACATTTACCTATAGTTAAATTTTATCTATAGAAAGATATTAATTATTTTCTATAAATCACTCAAGTTTTTACCCAACACTCATATTTTAGGTGTTGACATTCAATAGGCTCCGGACTTTCCTATACCATATTAATACATAGTATTTATACTATTAGTATCACAAAAATATATCTTTTTCTATAAAAATAAGATAGGCTAAGCCATAATATATAATATATAAGTTATAATATTAAACTGTCTAGTTATTCTTATTAACGTGTATTTTTTTTTTTTCATTAATGCAATACACATTACTATATAGTACTTAGTTAATTATGAGAATATATAAAACAAAATATCTTTAATATTTTCTTTAAATATAGTACTCTTAGTATTTTTATGTAAATAATATAGATTTATAAATCTATATTACATTATATTATTTAATGTAAATCTAAACCGTCTTTGATGTAACTACTAGTTAAAACTACAAATACTTGAGCTTGTATAAATGCAATACCTAACTCTAAACCTGAAAAGGCTATTATAAATGCTAAAGGTATTAAACCTAAGAAGAAAAATATAAAACCTGATGTCATAATATTATATGTAAATCCAGCTAAAATGTTTAATAACATATGACCACTCAAGATATTAGCACCTAATCTAAGACCTAATGATACATTTCTAGATAAGTATGATATAAATTCTATTAAAACTAATAAAGGTAATAAAGCTAAAGGACAACCTGCTGGCACTAATAAAGAAAAGAATTCTAAACCGTGTTTTTGGAAACCTAAAATAGTGGCGCCTAATACCACAGTAAAACTTAAAGAAAAAGTAAAAAGGAAATGACTTGTAGAAGCAAAACTGTATGGTACCATACCTATTAAATTATTTACCAAGATAAATATAAATAATGTATATATAAAAGGGAAATATATTTGCCCTTTACTTGGATTTATTTGATTTGTTACAATGCTATGTATTGTAGCATATATTGTTTCTTGACCTATTGATCAGCTGTTACTGACAATTTTGTTATAATTTGTAGCTAAAAGGTTTAATGTTAATACAGAGAAAGCACCTATTGTTAGGTATAATCCGATGTTAGTTAACGAGATATGTAAGTTACCAAAAATCGGTGCATCTAAACTTAATAAATCCCGAATTTCAAACTGATCTAAAGGACTTGCAATAGCAGTATAATATAAATTAGACATTTTTTATTTAATTTAAATTTTTATTGATATATACTAACCTAAGAATCTTTTTTATTTTTAATAATAAAAAAAAAGTATGGTAAAGGTTTAAAATTTTGATGATTATAACTGTTTAGTGTATAACTATAAAGCAGGTTCTAAATTGTTTATATAATTATACTTATTATAATTTACTTATAAATATCCTAGTTATAAATAAACGAACGAATCTTGGTAATATGAATTTAGAAAATACGTAAATCATAAGGACAATTAATATAAAAGCAAAGGTTACTTGGTTTATAAAATAGAATGGTATCAACTGTGGCATTTGATTGTTTTTAAGGTTTTCAATGTTATATTATATATTTATACATTATTATATCGTTAAATATAAATTTTTTACTATGATTGTATTATAAGATAAATTATAGTATAACTATAAAGCAGAAGCAACGATATATTAGCTAAAACGGGATAAGATAAAAAAAGTGTAATTATAAGTGCGTTAACACTTAGCGTATTACTAATATATATTAAGCCAATATATATGACTAATACTAAGGTAAAACAGTGTAGTTTTTATAAATCCACAGGTACGCTAAATTTATTATTATTTAAACTATAGAGCTGCTTATAAAAAGTTAAAAAACACCTCTTTATATACTTTAAAAAGCATAGGATGGCCATTTACGTAATGGCCATTACTATATTATGCCTACTTATGCATAATATACATAACTATATAGCTTTATACATACTATATAGAAATATAGGGTAAATTAAAAAAACTATAAAAACAGTATATTGTAATATATACTTTTACAATAATTATACCAATAGTGTTTAATACACTATTACTGACTTGTAAACCAAAATTAATATTAGTTATTATATATTAAAGACGAAACGGAGTAATGTAAACCATCTAATATAGGAGCAGGGTATACACCTAATAAAACAGTAAATGTAACTAATGTTAGTAATATAAAGAACTCTCGTTTATTAACATCACTTATATTAGCTTCAAAAAACTTACTGAATGATCCTCCAAAAGCTATACGGTTAAACATGTATATAGTATATGCAGCAGAGAACACTATAGATGAACTAGCAAAGACACCTAATAAAGGTAATCTTTCAAAAACACCATATAAAGACATAAATTCACCAACAAAATTTAAAGTAAGTGGAACCCCACAATTTCCTAAAGATAATATGAAGAATAAAATAGAAAATAAAGGCATTACTTGAGCAATACCCCTATAGAAACTAATTAATCTAGTTCCAGATCTATCATATAATACACCTCCAGCACAAATAAATAGACCACTAGAAACAAATCCGTGTGCTAGCCCTAAAGCTATACCACCTTCTATTCCTTGTATGGTATTACTGAATACACCAATTAGATAAATAAACAGCTGCGTGTGATACGGAACTATATGCAATAAGTTCTTTAATATCTATTGTTCTTAATGTACTAAAGCTAGCATATATAATAGTAATAACACCTATAAGGTATATTATGTAAGTATAATCTAAAGAAGCTTTAGGTAATAAAGGTAAAATTAATCTAAATATACCATATAAACTTAATTTTAAAACAATGGCAGCTAGTATAATACTACCACTTAAAGGTGACTCCACGTGAGCTTTTAACAATCACGTGTTCAAGAATATAGTAGGAGTCTTTACTGCGAATGCTATAAATATACCATAAAATAAATATAATTGTGTAGAATAGTTAAAGTTAGTTTTGTATAATGCATCAAAATCTGTTGTTCCCATTATAGAAGACATGGCTAATATAGATAATAATAAAAATAATGAACCAAATAAAGTGTACAAGAACAAATAGAAACTAGCTCTTACTTTATTGCTTGACCCAAATAAACCAATTAGTATAAATAATTGGTAATATACTTTCGAAAAAGATATAAAACAATAATATATCTAATACTAAAAAGACTGCTAATAATAAAGACTCTAATAATAATATAATAATAACAAATGATCTTACATTTTCATTAATAGAGTTCCAATTACTTAATAAAGCAATGGGTGTTATGATAGTTGTCAACATAACGAAATTTATAGATAAAGCATCTAAACCTAGATAAAAGTCCAAGCTGCTAATTTCATGGTATTCTTGTACGAATTGGAACTGGTTACTACTGAAATCAAACAGTATAAAGATAACTAAAGAAACAAATAAATTTATAATTGATGTAGTTAAAGCTATTGTTTTAATACGTCTAATATTTAAAAAAGATAATTCATACGACATACCTGTAGATATAGTAAATATACCCAGTATAGGTATTAATAATAAAAGTGTAAGTAACATAATTTATAGAAATATAAATAAAACCAATTTCCCTCAGGATTAAATACTCTATTTAATCTTTACTAACACCATATACAACTATATGGAAATAACGGCTTAAATCTAAAATGGCAAAGTATTGCGGATAGTAGAACTGTTATGTTTAGTTTTTTAGTATTTATGAGTATAAACATAAAATTTTAACTTCTTAAATTTTTATGTTTATATATTAAATTTACTTATAGTAAAGAAATGTTACTAGGTATAATTTCAAAACTGTAAAGTATACAAGGAACTAAAATAACAAAAGCAATAACTATAGGTAACAATATCGTTCAACAGAAAGACATTAATTGATCAAACCGTATTCTAGGGAATGAAGCTCTAGCTCATATAAAAATAAAAATCATTATACAAGATTTTACACCTAAAGTTAAACCATATAACAATCCTTCTAGTAAAGGACCAGAATATATACTTTCAGTATGTAAATTATTTATGTAGTAATCAAAATCGATGTGTTCCATTATTCAAAATAATGAGAAATAATCGTATAAGTAACCTCCTAAAAATAATATACTAGTCACTATACAAATTAATACAATACTTCCGTATTCTGCCAAGAAAAAAAATACAAATACAACAGCAGCGTGCTCAGTCATAAATCCACTAACTAATTCGGATTCCAGTATGTAGGATATAGTTTATATGCTCATAATCCAGTATCATGGCTCCGCCAGGTAAAGCTATTTATTTATTTTAAATCTGTATGTTTTATTATAAATAAGACCAGCATTTAAATATTTACCCACAGTTACCTTTGATATGTTTAAATGCTTAGCCAAGTCAGAGTTATTTTTTAACTTTAAGACGGGGTTATCATTTAAATCATAAATTCCTACTCCATTTATGTGTTTACTCAACTTATCACTAATCATTTGTTTACTAAAAGAATTATGCTTTTTACCATACATGGGGTTTAATACTCCAGGTTTACTAATTAGAGCCCGAGCTTCTATAGTGTGTGTTTTACCATACATAGGGTGATTATTTATATCTTGAAACCTATTTGACATCTTTAACTTTGCTTCATTAGTATGCTTATAGCCTAAAAGACTAGTAGCTGTTTGCATAAAATTATATAAGTTATTAAAAGAATACTTTTTAATATAATTTGTTTATAAGTCAGTTAAAGATTTGTGACTAACTGTTTTATTGTCGTATGTAAAAAGTTCTAATACTCCAAAACCAAATTTATTCAAGCCGTATTTAGCTATTGCGTTTTGTAGAGCCATATGGGATTTTTTATTAGCAATATGTTAAGTAAGTCTAAGGTGTAGATCTTTAGCACTACCTATGTATAATTTACCATTAACTAGATTTGTAAAACAATAAACACCGCTTTTGTTTTTCAGTTTATCACGATAAGATGACACGAGTTTATTGTCTTATAAATTATTGAATACCAATATAGGTACGGCTAATAAAGATTGTGATAATGAGTTAAATGAAGTAGAATAACTTCTTGTTTAGTGCGAAGCAAGGGCGATACCTGTTAAGTAAAGATACTTGCCTTTAGGATATAATGATATCAACTATATCTACACCCACGTTTACACGCAGGCTTGGACTATATCTTATTAAATAAATTGTTTATTTAACGATCGCGTGTAGTCTCTGAGGATCCTACTAGTAAGAGTTTAATTTACTTTGGTTTCCTGCTGATTGCCCTTTCTTTATTTAGCGATTTAGTACTAAAAAAAGGGTTTTCCAGCATATAGCGATCTTTAACGAGACCAAATCGTTTTTAGTCAGTAGCCTCGGCTAAATCAAAAGGAGCTCTGTTAGTTTCCGCTATAGATCCTATAAAGAATATAATAAATACAGGGAATAAAGGTACTATAAATCATATAGCTCTTTGTGCTTCAATAATTACAGTAAGATTTAAACTACCTGTTAACATAACAACAAGTAATATAGCTGAACTTAAAATTAGTTCATAACTTATTAATTGTGCTGTACTTCTAAGTGAACCTAAAAAAGCATACTTACTATTAGCACTTCAACCAGCTAATAATATACCATATGTAGATAAGGAAGAAACTGCTAACATATAAAGTATACCTAAATTAAAATCATTTAAAGATAATCCAGGCCCATAAGGTATAACTAAATAACCCAATAGCGAAAATATTAAAGTTATAACAGGTCCAAGGAAGAACAAACCTAAATTAGCCTGTGTAGGTGAAACATATTCTTTTAGGAGAAGCTTTAAGGCATCAGCAAATGCTTGTAAAAGACCATAATATCCAACTATGTTAGGACCTAATCTTCTTTGCATGCTAGCCATAGTTTTTCTCTCGGCTACAGTTACGTAAGCTACAGTTAATAAAACAGGAACTGTCACTAGTAATACTTCCAATACAGAAATTAAAGTTGGTATATATAACATTGATTCATCAATTTGTTTTTATAATTTAAACATATAAAATAAGATTTAATAAAAGGGTTTTTAGAATAAAACTATTATAAATTTAAAGTATAATTAGGTTTATTATCTATATTATAAAAAGATTTATACGTCAAATTTGTTCATATATTTAAATTATAAAGTTAAAAATAAATTTAACTAACTTAAAAAAGGTTAAATATAAACCTAATTATACTTTAATTACAATTTATCTATTATTATTTGTAATGTGGCATATTTTCTTTAGTACATAAAGAAAATTGTAAAAAAAAAATATTTTACGGCGGTTGACTATATTTTATAACAAATTTGTTAATTTAAACTTAAAAGTAATAAAACTTAACGTTTAATCTTACTATTAATAATAAGTTTACCGAACATTTAGGTTAATAAATACCTTTTTAATTTTATTATGTTTAAGTATTCTTATCTAAGACTTGAACTTAGATCTAGATATTAGAAGTATCCTGCTCTACCATTGAGCTAATAAGAGTTTATATAAACTACACACTAAAATATTGAACAATTTATCCTAGTATAGCTTATATAATATATATATATTATCTTTGCACTTAACCAATAGATGATAATAATATATTAAATATTTGCATTTAAGCAACGTATAATAATAAGAAAGCCATCATTAAAGCAAATAAACCCGTAGCTTCTGCAAAAAAACCTAATATGGCGTATGAAAATAATTGACCTCTTAAAGAAGGATTTATGGCTACACCTAAGATTAGTGTAGAATATTAAAAATTAAATAGTAGAATAATATATAAAAAGAACTTTATTAATATTTTATAAATCTGCCCCTCCTACTGAAGGTCTAGGTATAGGAGGTAGTTGAGAAGCTTGAAAAGTTTCATTGTTAGCATGTATGTAAGCTCGTATTTGAGTAAATAAATTCTTAGCTGTACCATTTTCAACATTAGCTTTATCCCAGCTTTCTATAAACACTGCTTCTACCTCGGAACCATTAACTGAACCACGATAACCTTCACTAGCAGTAACCATATCATGATATGTAGTTATAACTCTGTTTACTGCATTTCTATATTCTGCAGGTAAATCTACAAAGCCATCTATAGCTATGCTGTCACCAATTAGTTGTACTAATGAAGCTCAATCGAGAGCAGCAGATTATGGAGGTAAATCTACAAATACCTGCGGTTTAGGCGGACTACTAAAAAGGGATTCTATACTTATTATAATAAGTGAAAATAATTGACCTCTTAAAGAAGGATTTATGGCTACACCTAATATTAATGCACCGAAAACTACACCTATACCTACACCGGCTCCTATAAGGCCTGTTCCATTAATTTTGGCTGCTTGTATCATTTTTAATTAAGTCTCATATAGAGGATTCCTCTATAAGTTTAAATTGTTCTTGAATATTTGGTACAAAACATTAGCCATCTAAAGATTTTAATCTTTATTAAAAACAAATACGGTTTTAATAATTGTAATTAAACCATTACAATTATGGGACATGGAGGAATCGAACCTCTTAATATCTGCAATAAAGTATAACCATCTACTTAATGTCTCTGATGTATATTTTATATAAGCGATCTGTCCCACTATAAAATATACACCCACAATCGTTAAAAACAAACAGGCTAAACCGTAAATAAAACAAGTACTAAAAAAATTAAAGGATTAAAATATAATATTAGAATAACCTAAAACCTCAAGAATAAATTGAGATAAATAGAAATAGCCATACCACGTCTACAAAATGTCTACAAAATTAAAGTTATTAAAGCCAAATAGTTATTAAATATAAAGTAATATAATTATGGCTTTATTTTAACTGCAAAACCTATATTTAATCTTTAGGTTCCACTTTTTTGTTTTACATATTTGTTATACAAATTATATAATACTATAAAAACTACAAAAGATATAGTTATCAAACCTATTATAACATGAGCATCATTTTCTAAATTTATATCTATACTATTTAATATTAAAGTTGTTAAAGTACGACCTTATTTAGGGTCTAACCTTGAATAAGCGTTGGTATTGTTATTATTATTTATACTAGGTAGAACAATGCTAGCATCTAATTCAGGTACATATCCAAAACTAGAAGCTTTGGCTAGTTATATATAATCACTATAAGTTAATTGGTTATCTTTTTTAAGACAACCTAATATATGATCCCCCCCCCTAAATATTTAACCTTATATTTATCCAACTCAGCCAATTCATGGAATGAATCAATTTCTTCAGCCATTTGTTTGGCGGATAATATGCCATCTTACAGTAATACTAGTATTAATAAACGGATAGTTCTATCAATATCCGATAACTTATCATCTATCAAATCCTGAAAGTTATCACTATTAAGTCTATTCATATTTAAATCTTTATTAATTTAAGTGATTTCTACACGTGTAAAAGTATTAGATAATTCACCTGGACATTTATATTTATCCTTACCATATAAAGCCATTTCATCTAAAGATCTAGATTTTTTATCTGTGTCTAGAGGTATAGAAGATTTAGCATCACCATGGGAGTCAGTATCCCTTTTATTGACATACTTTTACAATCTTCATAAGGGCGTCTAGGCTTTAATCTAATTAAACCTAGAACACTAGAAGCTGAAGATGAATCTTCAGCTTCCGATGGATTGTTTGAAGGATCCTTCGAGGGATTAGATATACAGTAAGGCTAGTATTAGTACTAGCATGACTTCTATATCATGTATTACCTCATTCACTTGAAGGTTCAGACATATTACGATAAGAAGTACTAAAAATAGATCTATTTGAAGCCAACCCCTCAGAAGGGTTATTACCTCAAGAGCATTAACCGCTACCTATAATAGATGGAGAACTATTATAATAATTGTTATTATGAGCTCGGGGGGGGGGGGGGGGGGTTCTGATTTATTATGATTAAATAATTAATCATAATTAATCTTAATTAATAGGGATATGGAGGAATCGAACCCCTTATTTAAGATCTGCAATCAAAACGTAGAACCATCTACTGCATATCCCTGGTTATATATAACCATATATAACTATATATAACCATTACCTAGTATATATTATAAAACTTTACGTTTTTTTTTTATCTAATATGTTTTTTTTTTAAATTTGAAATACAAAGGTAAAGTATAAAAGCCAACAAGAAAGGTAAAACTACTAATGAAAATAACTCTAACAATTCATCATCTTCCAAAATAATACTTAAAAATAAATCTGATAAACTTCGCCCATCTTTGCCTTCTAGCATAGAATAGGCTATATTTCTATCTTCTTGCCTACTGGATTCATCATCTTCTTCAAATTTTCTTTTTTCTGAAGATGATGCATTTGCATCACTATTAGCAACTACTTCATCTTCTTCAGATTTTCTTTTTTCTGAAGATGATGCATTTGCATCACTATTAGCAACTACTTCTGCATTAAGCCCACTATCCATATTATCTGTTAAAGATGGTTTAGATTGAGTTTTAGGTACATCTGGACCTGAGTGTACAGGTGTACCGCATGTACCACAACTACCATCCGATGGATCCGGACTATTCGGCATCATTCCTAAATCTTTTCTTTCCCTAATTTCTGTTCTCATTTCTTGTCATCTATCGTGAGTTATCTGTCGATGTGCCGCAGAACGTGGATTATCATGTTCCTGATCAACCTCTATAGGATGGCGCACCATATCTTTAAGAGTATTTTCATACTCTTTAAGGTGAGCCTCTGGTAGCTGTCTCAGAGGATAATCATACATAGCATCGGCACCTTCCTCCAAATAAGAAGCATCCGATTGCGTACCATAGCCACCATCGGATGGAGATTGTGAACTTTCTGACGCATATTGATCATCTCCGGATGGAGATTGTTGACTTTCTGACGCATATTGATCCTCTCCGGATGGAGATTGTGGACTTTCTGAGGCAGATTGATCCCCTCCGGATGGAGATTGTTGACTTTCTGAGGCAAATTGCTGACCTACGCCTCGAGATTGTTCAGATTCCGTTCGTGATGCTTCAGCTACGTTAGGAGATACTACGTCGTCTAAGTAATTTTCCATGTTTAATTTTTGATAAAAACCTCCAGATATTTTTATTAAAGTACTTTAATAAAAATATAATAACACCTTTGTTAAAGAATTTATATCTTTAACAAGTGAGGAAAGAGTAGTTATTTATAAATGATAAGCATGTATAAGATTTTAACTTATATTATGGTAGGCTAAACACCACACTAACCAATAACCTCCATACCCACGCCTTTTATATTTACAGTAACTAGCCCTCAAGATGAATTGAACATCTATCAATATATTCAGAATATTTTGCTCTACCTTTGAACTATAAAGGCCATGAAATATATAAGCGATGATGCAATATAAATAATTACTTTTAATAATTGCTTAGTGCGAAGCAAGTGCTTCGATAAAAACCATTAAAAGGAGGGACATCGAGGAATCGAACCTCTTAATATCTGCAATATAAATGTAGAACCATCTACTTAATGTCCCTGATGTATATTTATACATACTGATATGCCCACTATATATAATTTACACACCAGCAATCCTAAAACTACAAACTTAACAAGATAAATATTAAAAGTCATTCATATTATTTCAAATTATTATTATTATTCATTTGAATTTCTATGAATTGTATTCTAGAAGTAAGCAGAGTAGCTTTGGCGTCTGACCTAACTTTGTCCCTGTTTAAACCTTCTAAATCTTTTATTATTTGATTTTTTAATCTAAATTCATAATCCGTCGTCGGAGTTGCGGGAATTTTTGTATAAACACCCTGTGCATAAGCAATTTTGTGATCCAATATTTTAATAAAATTATAATAATTATTTCTTTGTTCTACCGCAGTTTCCAAGTCCATTTTCTTGAATTGGTTTAAAATATGCGAATTATAATCAATATGTTTACAGATATCATCTTTGATAGGTACTTCACCACCAGGAACGTTAAAACCTGGTCCAGGATTAATTCTTTTAGGCAAAAATACTGATTGTGGATCTAACCCTGGTAAAGCTCTATTTAAATCAGTAGAAGGTAGTTCAGCAGCTGATGTTACTTCTTTACCTTTGTCTAACGATTGAGGATCACTCCCTGAAACTCCGCTGTTCCCATTTCTATTACCATCATAATAAGGGTGTAGTTCTCTATCAATACCTTTACCTTTATCCACTTTTTTGCCTGTCTCAGGTTCATCCAAATCCATAGCGTTGTACAACTTAGGTTTAGCATCAACATTTGTAGATTCGCCACCTAATTTGATAGTATCCATACCAAAAAATAACTCTTTAAAACTGAAATTAATACCTTTAATACCTAAGTATTCCGTTAGTCAACCTATGATGCCAGTATTAAGAGTTCAGCCTAATAGACCTATAGCCACATTGTTTCAAAATTCACAGTATTCTATATGAAAACTCCCAGAAATAGAATATTTAACCATTGCTAAGATTGTAACCGTAATAATTGCCCCACAGAATTTTGCTAACGTAAAGAATGCCGATGTTTTTCTTATTAATAAATAAAAGTAGTTTCGCATATTTTGGGGGGGTAATGGTCTAGCAAAAAAAAATTACCAGTAATTTTCATTGCTAGATATGCCATTACTATTGTTTTATTAGGTAATGGTAAAAGTTTAAACTTTTTAAACAACCTATAACAAAGTAACAGATAATTAGGCTTAATTTAATATAGAAATTAAATTATATTAAACTAATATTTAATACGTTAAACATTAACCATTTCACTTAACTATAGCTAGCAATTACGCAAAAAAAAATCTAATTTAGATATAAGTATATCTAAATAACTTTTTAAGTATTCTTATCTAAGACTTGAACTTAGATCTAGATATTAGGAATATCCTGCTCTACCATTGAGCTAATAAGAGTTTATAATATATAAACTCTATTAAATAAATATTTTTGTTATTAAATAGTTTATTGTAATATAGCTTATATAATATAAAGATATTATATCTTTGCACTTAAGCAAGAAATGAATATAAAAAATATTAAATATTTGCATTTAAGCAACGTATAATAATAAGAAAGCCATCATTAAAGCAAATAAACCCGTAGCTTCTGCAAAAAAAAACCTAATATGGCGTATGAAAATAATTGACCTCTTAAAGAAGGATTTATGGCTACACCTAAGATTAATGCACCGAAAACTACACCTATACCTACACCAGCTCCTATAAGACCTGTAGTTGCTAATCCTGTTCCAATAATTTTGGCTGCTTGTATCATTTTTAATTTAATTAAATCTCATACAGAGGAAACCTCTATAAGTTTAAATTGCTCTTTAATATCTAATATAAATTAGCTATTAGCCATCTAGAATTTTTAGAACATAAAATTTACAAATAAAATTTTAGTACTTTGCAGGTCCCTTTAAAAGAACCATCAAAAGAAGGGACATGGAGGAATCGAACCTCTTAATATCTGCAATAAAGTATAACCATCTACTTCATGTCCCTGATGTATATTTTTAATAAAGCTTAATTTATTATAATATACATCAACATTATGACAACTTAATGGCTACAATGTTAGTTATTATCCATGTGTGTGTTAGCACATAAATTTAAACTACTAGTTATAATATCACTTAATATATTAGCACCTAATCTAAGACCTAATTTAAAATAGTGACAGTATTACACGTATTGTAGTAACTATACAGGATACATCAAACTGAGGTAACATAAATGTAGAAGCAATCATACAAATAAAAAAAAAAAAGAATACCACTAACACTTTGTAAAGGTAAACTTACAAATGCATGAGGTCTTGGCGGACTACTCAAGGCTCATTCCAAACTGTTATAACTTCTGTTTAACAGTTTTTAAACTATAACTATAGAATTGTGAAGTTAATCAAGGGTATATGCTGGTAGCTTTACCTTAAACTAATTGTAGATAATCTACGTATAAAAATAATCATGTAGCCACCTGACTAGTAATACTACCTAGGCAATCGAGGAACATGTGATAAAATACCGCTACGGTCTAGGGAATTTTCTAACATATGATAAAACACCGGTTTTTCCTAAGTATGGTCCTTGCCGTATATCAGCCTCAGCAACGGGAGGATTTAGAGATGCTATATGGGCTCGAGCATGCCCTATATAAGCATTATACGCAGTTTCTTGAGCCTCCCCATATCTTACCAAGTGTGATATATGGCTTTCATTAGGTCGGTGTACCATCCCAGCGTCATCTAAATGAGTTAAAAGATCATCAAGATAAAGACTATCTCACATCTCTAGTCCATTTACTGGATCCATCGCCATAGCTTGACCAATAGAAATAATAGCATTCGCTGATCAATGATAATTAGCTATAGCATCATTAGTATTAGCCATTACCTGCATTATGGCCACAAAATAAGCAGGAGCACTTTGTAAAGGTAAACTTACAAATGCGTGAGGTCTAGGTGGACTGCTTAAGGCTCACTCTAAACTGTTAGAACTTCTGTTTAACAGAGTTTGTAAGCTATCACCATAGAATTCTGGATTTAATCAAGGGTATCGGCTAGTAGCTTTACCTTCAACTAACTGAACATAAACTAGGTATAGGAACAGTCATGTAGCAGTTACGCTAATGATACTACCAAAACTACTAATTAAATTTCAACCTGCAAAGGCGTCGGGGTAATCGCTTATTCTTCTAGGCATTCCTTGTAGCAATTTTTATTTATATTCTTAGATTAATGGTTAGTTTTTAACTAATGGTTTAGTGCAAAGTAAGTAGTGTAAAAACTATAAGAAAAGGGATATGGAGGAATCGAACCTCTTAATATCTGCAATAAAGTATAACCATCTACTTCATGTCCCTGATGTATATTTTATATAAGCGGTATGCCCCACTATATATAAAATATACACCTACAAAGGTTAAATAGAAACAAAAAAGGTAAAGCGGAAAAAAAGTACAAGTACTAAACAAAGTATTAACTAAATATTTAATTAATAACCTAATACTATAAAGTGTCTAGATGGCTTATACAATATGAGCCGCAGCTTCTGCAGCTTCTGCAGGAACAGTTACTGCAATATTATACGCAGTATTCACTCCTGCAATAACTATAGGAGCCCCTGTTCTATAAACTAAAGCCGCACCATGATAAGAGAATAAACCTATAGTAACTACCATACTCACACCTGTTGCGATAAAAAAAGGTGATGCCACTATCATACCTGCAACATAAAAAGCAGAAGCGATATCGAAACTTTGTAAAGGTAAACTTACAAATGCGTGAGGTCTAGGGGGACTGCTAAGACACCATTCTAGTGAGTTATAGCTACGATTTAACAATGTTTGCAAACTATCACCATAGAATTCTGGATTTAATCAAGGGTATCGGCTAGTAGCTTTACCTTCAACTAACTGAACATAAACTAGGTATAGGAACAGTCATGTAGCAGTTACGCTAATGATACTACCAAAACTACTAATTAAATTTCAACCTGCAAAGGCGTCGGGGTAATCGCTTATTCTTCTAGGCATTCCTTGTAGCGCTGTTTATAAAATAAAAACTAAGCCTTATTCTAAGAATATAAATATACCTATATTACTATAGGAGTTGGACTATGTCTTTATCCATAATTATGGATATATCACGTTTAGCCTCTGAAGATTCTACTAAAATAATAAACTTATACCATTTATATACCTAATAGTTTCCTGCTAATTGTCCTAATAATTATTATACGTATTAATAACGAATATCTGGGTTATTCGGATGTTTTAGCAATTTATGATATGCAAAATATAATGTTACCATTATAAAGGGCCTACAATTTGACCAAGGAAATGTTGTGGGAAGAATGTTACATTACAAACAAATTGGACTATGTCTTAATGGTACAGACTTTACGCTATACCATCTCTTTCGTGTAGTCTCTGAGGATCCTACTAGAATAAATCTATATTATCCGTTGGTTTCCTGCTGATTGTCTAGATATACTTAAGATTTTTACTTATAAAATTAAATATGAATTTTATATAGTACTTAAGCCTTTAAGAGTTTCCAGCATATAGAAAGATTTGAAGGGGCTAATGTCATTACCTTTTATTTATATCACGAGGAGTTGATTGTAATATTCAATATTCACCATTTAAAAACACAAACTGTGTTGTATCAATGTTTTTTTTAATCTTTGTTCACCTTACATTAAAATGTTGTCTAGTAGCGTTAATAGAAGGAAAAATAAATTCTTTATTTTCCTTATTATAA
The DNA here is from genome assembly GCF_022702325.1 of Drepanopeziza brunnea f. sp. 'multigermtubi'. Lineage (NCBI taxonomy): Eukaryota > Fungi > Ascomycota > Leotiomycetes > Helotiales > Drepanopezizaceae > Drepanopeziza > Drepanopeziza brunnea. Next base: position 46,156 of record NW_027094083.1, read on the forward strand.
CCAAAAACTAAACTACCACCTATACCATATTGAGGTGAAAGCTTACCAGTTTTCCCTTTATAAGGGTGAGTATTATTTAAATAAAACTCTTTAATCCCTTGTCTAATAGCTTCTATTGTCTCTGGTGATGTAGTGGTACCATATTTAGGATGGTTTTCTTTTTTAAACCGTTCTTTCAATTTATTTATAGTGCAGATACTGTGAGTAAAACCAAAAGAACTCCCAGCTATTTTAAATATATTGTAGCTTGGATTGTAATGATCTATCCATTTTTGTTCTAAGGTTATACAAGTTATAGTATCGTTTGTACAAAATTCTAATATACCTAAAGAGAAATTTGTAAGTTTATGTTTAAACATAGCTCTGTTTATTACAGATTTACCATTGCCAGACTTGGCATGGTAATAATGACTAGTCATTCTTTTAGTCAAATTAATACTACTTCCTATATATGTCTCATTGTTTATGTTATTTATAAACATATAAACACCAGGTTTGTTTCTTAAACTTTTGTATATTTCTGTCTTACTTGTTTCAATATTTCTGAAAAACATTATGAAATTATTTGGTGAAGGACTATTACTAGTCTTGGAACTTGAACTTGAATATTTTATTTTCTTTTGTGATAAAAAGGCTCTTCTTTTTAACCAAACCCCTATGAAAAGTAATCAGAAGTGTGCTTTTCCTATAAATCTGTTATATTCTAACCCTATCATTTTGGGTACTCAGAAATATCATGCACTAAATAATGCAAATACTGCTCCCATACTTAAAACGTAGTGGAAATGCGCGACAACGTAATACGTCTTATTGTATACTCTAGAAAAAATATACACCTCTACTTATATATATTTATACTAAAAATTAATAATAAAAATAACTTATAAGAGGATTGGACTAACTCTTTATTAATTTTAAGTATATTAAAAATTAAATACATTGCGTATAGTCTCTACAGACCGACATAAACATTATATATATATATATTGTTTATATAAGCCCACGGTATAGCTTACAATAATCTCGCGATATACTAGCATTAAAGTACTTATTATAAATTCCACCGTTCGCTATATATTATAATAATATATATTACGGATTAAACATTAACTTAATAAAAGGACATAAAAATTAAAGTTTAATCAAGCAATGTGACAACACAACACATATACCAAAAGTAAAATAGCTTTTTTTTAAGTATCAGCAGTAAAGTAAATAAAAAAGGTGCTAGGTATGATGAAAGATTTTTTTTTATAATTTAGCGTCTTGTCTAGAAACAGTATGATAATTAAAAAATTTAAGATAAGATATATTTTTATAACCCAATAAAGGATATTTATTAAAATGATCAAATATAAGTTAGACTCCGCATTATAGAGATGTAAACGATAATACTGAAAGTTTCCACCAAGTTTAGGCTTATCTTTACAAATGGTATTATTGCTTTTGAAGTATATTTTTATTCAATTAAAAATATGTAATTCATCATTTTGTCCAATAGAAAAAGCGCTTTTTCTTAATTGACCTTTTGCATTAAAGACTAAATTAAAATTACCCTCTGCTTCTATAAACCCAGATAATCAAGGAGAAAAATAATAAGGCAATGTTGAAATAGAAGCTAAATTGTCCAAATATTTTAATTTGTTCTTATATTTATTATTTCTATGGACTAAAAACATACCTATATCTTTTTTTAATAAACAATCCTTAACAAATTCTAATTGACATTGTTTTCTTGCAGTTAATAAGGGATATTTTGCTAATATAACAAATACTTTAGCTAAATCATTGCTATTGCTAGCGATTCATGTAACATAACTACTTTTTCTTTCAATTACTACTCTACCACCTACAACTTCTTTTATTTTATTAAGCATAGTAACATTTTCTGGCATATTCTTTAAAGAAATTACTATACGTATAATAATACTATTAGACTTGTTTGAGTTTAAATTACTGGTAATAGTACCATCTCCTTCTAGTAAACCTACAAAAAATTGTTCTATATATGTCTTATCTTCTACAGTTAAATTAGACTTTTTTAGAATATTACTCCGAGGTTTGGTTGAAGAATTGGACTGTTCATTACTTAATTCCTTTACTACTTTACTATGGTTTAGTTTATCGTGGAATGCTATATCAAGTGAAGCATTAGCTAAAACAACTCCACTTACGAATAAAATATAAATTAATTTAACCTTTCATAACTAAATAAATAACCATTATATATTTTTTTACTTAATGCACTTGTTTTTATAGTAAGATGGTTTAAATTTAGAGCCTTAGCTGCTAAGGTTACTCCATCATATTTATTTATACAATTTAAGTTTTTATCATAAACAAATATTGCCTTTCTAATATGGCTATTATTATTAATATTTTCTATTAATATTTTACAATCATTAGATTCTCAATTACTTATTTTAGGTTTATCTTCAATATGGTATGGCACATTATCTAAGTATCATTCACCCCTAAATAATTTATTTTCTTTGATAACATCTACGAGAGTAGGGTGATTAGATTTAATTAATTTAGCCATAGTAAGTATCGATGGAAATATAACTAACAATTCTTTATAAGAATTATATACATAAACTGGATATGCAGAGTTAGCTTCCATCATCCTTATTTTACTTTCTAGGGAATGATTTTTATTATAAAAAGGATTATTTTCTCCGGTTAAACGTCTGGCTATTAAACCTTTAGTCTCTAAAGAATGTGTCCTGTTTTTAGCTAATTTAGACAGAAGATTTTTAGTTTCTTCTGTATGTACGTAACCTAAAGAAGAATAACCTTGTTTTAAGACATTGTAATAAGGAACTACACTTGTTATGTAAAAAGTTTCTCTATTACTGATATTTTTAATATCTACATATTCTAATATTAAAAGAGAAAAATTATGTTTGTCATACTTAAGTAAAGCTTTTATTATAGGCATATTTGAATTTTGTTTACTCTTTAAAAAAGAAGTATTAAGATAATTTTTCATTCTATTAGCTAAATGTATAGAACTTCCGATGTATACATGTTTATTTATTTTATTAACAAAACAATATATACCTGATTTATCCTTTTCTTGTTTTAATATTAAATCTCTATTCTCTTTAAAGTTTGAATATACTTTGATAGGTGTAAATTGTTCTATCTTATCTTCTTTTTCTAAACAAGGTTTATTACTTAATTTTCTATGATTGTTTATTAATTTATACTTTATTACACGGACTATATCTTCATTAACAGTAAATATACTACTGCGTAATGGACTACGTTTAGTCTCTGAGGATCCCACTAAGAAATTAATCTGGTTTCCTGCTGATTGCTCAAAATTATACATTTTAACTTCTATCATTAAGATACTTAGTAGCATAATTGTTAGAACTTCCCAGCATACGGTAATCTTTAAAGGGAGAGCTAAGTGGATTATTAACCCTCCAATTGTGAACATGAATACGAAACCTAAAGCAAATAACATTGAAGGTGTTAAGTGTAAAGATCCACCGTAACATGTAGCTCGGGGTAGGGCCTTCGATCATTTCAGATCTAGTTGGCTTTATGTTTCACAAAAACAGTGATAGATATCTATATATTTTTGCTTAAGTACTTGTTTAAGGCACTGTCTATTACTAGTAACCCGGACCATTCCTTCAAATTTCATATCATATACTCTACTAACGTATATCACTTAGAAATCAGCATGGCGTCTGGCCTCTACGCTTTTAGATAAAATAAATTTATTTTACTCAATAGACCTTTAATCTATCGAATTACACTTTCGTGTAACCACTTAGTTCGACGATAATCCTTCGTAATTTATATTCTTATTTCAGGATGTCTCTCGAGTTTGCCATGTTAGCAAAAGGTAATCCAAATTGACTATTTACCACCTAATAACTTATTTTTCCTAATAATTTGTATTTCATAGATTCATGCATATGAGGTAAAAGGTTGTGCATATTTCTTTTTATAGATTTGCTATTTATATAAATTATAGGATAACCTCTTTGTGTATGTATATTACACTCTAAGTTAAACTTAATAGTTAGTATATTCAGAATAAATACAACTTCTTTTACTGTAAAAGATTCTGTTTGAATTCTTACCCCACTATTGTACGTACCATCACACATGATTCAATGAGCAATACCTTCTCAAGTTAACAAGTTGAATAAGTCGGCCGGAACTATTTTTTTTCCGTCCACATAAAAAATATTGTATAATTCAGTAAAACAAGGTAAAGTTCTCGTGGAGAAAGCTAAGCCTATGTGCTCCTTTTTATGGATTAACGACTTAGTAACGTAAGGACCCTTACTACAATAATGACTTAGTTTAAAAAATACAGAGTATAAATACTCTAAATGTTTAAGGGTTTGTTTAAAAACAAACCTCGCGTCACTTTTGTTTGGTCTACTAATATTACCATCTGAAATTATAATGCCTATAAGGATAGACCGTAGATTATTAGGTATTTTTATAGATTTTCTCTCTAAAGCTGTAAAGCGTGGATAACCTACTGTAGAAGATAGGTTAGTACCATAGGGTACTATTGCTCTAGAGTTATCCATCAGATTTGTTTTACCTTTGCTTTTGGTCACATAAGTCTTACTAAAGGACTCCGACAACCAACTGAAAATTTTAATACCGGTTGGAACGGCGATAATTAAAGTCGCGGCCGTGAAATAGGCTCTTGTCGTATTAGATATTTTAAAAATCTTTAAATAAATTTCCCATAAATTCTGAAAAACTAGTATCTGACTTAGAACCCAGAGGAGAATCCTGAGCAGAAGGCTGAGCAGAATCCTGAGCAGAATCCTGAGCAGAATTCTGAGCAGAATTTTTACTAGAGGATTCTAAGTCAGGCAAAGTACTTTGAGTACTGCTTTTAGGTATACTAGGTGATTTTGATTATAAATCAGGGTTAAAAGTACTTTGAGTATCGCTTTTAGGTAGTTTAGGTGACTCAGTACTAGGAACTTGAGTACTAGTAGTGCCTTGAGTACTAGAACTTTCATAAGTAGGAACTTGTGAAGATCTCTTTAGATGCAATTGCTTTGTAATTGGTAGGGTTTTAGCCTCCAGCTCCATTGCCTTTTCCTTTACATTACCGTTAAAAACAAAATAACCTAATATAATTAGAATAAAAAGGAAACTTATCGGCCAATTTTTAAAAAATTGCGGACTCTATCATGATTAAATGTGTTTATGCACTATATTATGTAAAAACCAATAACATAACACGAAAAAAACATTAAACCTCTTGCGTATTAGTCTCTGAGGAACCCTTAGTTGCAATACTTATAATTTTTTTTACTCCTTTGTCTTCTAAATGTTTTCCTTCAGTTATCATAATGTAGACTTTTCTGAATTTAAGATAACTAGTATATTTACCCGCGAAAAGATTATATTTCTCAAAATAACTTATAAGCTTAAAAGCTGTTTTAAAGCCGCTACTCTTATAACACCAAATCCCCGTATGGTATTGAGATATATTACCCATTTGCAATTCTTCATATAGTAATTCTAAAGGCAGTTTGTCATTTTGTTTTAGAGAATATTCTAGTCTTACACTATAACCAGTGCTATGTGTTTTACTTTTTACAACGCTTATATGAAAACAACCGTCTGCTTGAGTAAAACCAGCTAATCAGTAGTTATCTAAAGTTAGTTTTTTTAAAGGGGGAAAAATGTAAATACTAAAATGTTCACTATAATTATGTTTAATTAGTTGGTCATATTTGTAATTACTCAGTAATTTACCATTTATTAAAGAAAGAATAATAAGCAAACCAGCTTTATTTTTACAAATATATCTAACTGCTTTTTTGTCTTTAATTTTATAAACATTACCATAGCCAATCCGCTTTTTTATATAGTATGCCAGCGAAGTATCTTCTTCTGCAAATATAATGTATAATTGTTTATAACCAAACCAACCATCTCCTTCAATTAATCCAGCCAAAAAATAGCCAAACTCGTTTTCAGTAAGAGATACTCTTTTGGTTACATGTTCAGATATAGGAAGTAAATTTTTATAACTAATATAAGTATTCTTAGTAACTGCCGTAGCTTTTGTACTAAAACCAAAGTTGCCTGCTGATTTTCTTTTAAATAAATAGATTGTTCCGAGCGCAATTAATACGAGTGGACTATTTATACAAGAGTTTCCAGCATATAGCAAGATTTTTACCGTGGACACAAGTTTATCCACGTCTAGACCTACTGTATACATGTGGTGCGTGGTTTTTACTGTATTTCTAATGTTACAGATAAAAATGTGGACTATATCTTATACTTATGATTTATTTGCATGACCTTTAGTTTGGTTTTCAATGGTAAAGTAATTCATATTATGTCTTAACTTTCTTACTAATTTAAGATTTTCAAGAGATATAGGCTGTTTAGCCAAAATGATAATAGATATCTCTTTTCAGATATGAAAAGACTTGTTTTTACTAGTTTTAAGTGGATAGTTAGAAAAATAATCTATAATAGTAGTAACGCTTAGTTTTTTACTATCATTACAAGATACACTTAATCTAAACATAGTATTAGTATAATTTAACTTATTTTTAATGTCTTTATTAACTGTTCTGAGCTTTGCCTTAGTACTTGTATTTAAGATTAATCCTATTTGGTTTAAAACCTTTTCCGCGTTTTTTTGGTCTAAGATAAATAAAAGGCGTACATAGTTTGCCTTTTGGCTATTATCTATTTTAACCGAAAAACAACCTTCTGCGTCTGTAAATCCGCTCAGTCAAGCATCATTAAGACTAGGCTTTTTAAGAGTTTCTATTAATTTAGGTACTTCTCTACTGTAAAACAAAGGAAAATTTAATCGACTTGCCTCGATTAAAGCATTTCATTTAGTTAATTGCTCCACTCTATGTGGTAAAACCATATTACCATTTAACAAAAAATATAAGAGCAAAACACCTTTATTATCAGACACTATATATCTAGAATATTTTCTATTTCCATTATTATCATAAAAATGTTTAACTATACCTATTTTTAAAGTTTCACATATTTCATGTAAAACTCTATCATCTTTTTGTGTAATAACCAAAGATGGTCTACCCTTATGTTCTAAGATTGCACCATCTCCTTCTAAAAACCCCACAAATCAGGATAATCATGTATTATCTTTAGTAAATTCACTATTAAAAAAGCATGCATAATTTTGTTCAGGGTTTATAAGGAGAAGATTTCAATTTATACTCTAATGGATATTTACTACCTTATATTGTTCTAATACAGAAATATATCTGAATTTTTTTTTTACGTTGTTATAGGTTTTAACTCAAAATATTGATCGATTAAAAATAACCTTTGTTTTTTATTTGAAAAACATGGACACTTTAAAATATAAGATTGGAATATCTCAATGTCGTTTCTTGCTTGTATAGATCATTTATAATAACCGTTTTGACTTTTATCAAAATAAACATTACCTCCTAAAATATCTTTAAAAGCCATCACGTCAACTAATAATTTATTAGTTACAGAGATAGTAAGTTGAGGTATACTATTTTTAATAGAATAAGTAATCGTACCATCTGCATCAAAAAACCCCGAAAATCAAGCGTTATCTATTGTAATAGAATTAGCATATTTTATTTTTATGTCTAAGTTTAAGCAAATGGATTCTAATTGTTTTATTCTGGACGTATGTCTAATATTACCGTTTATTCTATTAGATCTATCATACCTTTTTTATTATGTAGTCTATACCTAAGTGCTTTTACTCCAGATCTTAATTTTAAAGATCCACCCAATTTTTGTTTAATAATAGCTAAAGCATGTTGATCAGATAACCCCATAGTGATTTCGCAACTAGGATAGCCTGCTTTGCTTAATAAAAGAGATCCATCTCCATCAATAAGACCGGCTAACCACTCATTTCATGCTTTATCACTTCTGGGTACGGAATTTGCCTGTAAATCTGGTTTAATTATAGAGGATAATGGACGTGTAGTCTCTGAGGTTCCTACTTGGAAATTAAATCCTTTTGTTACCGGCTGATTGTCCGACATTAATAAGATTTTCACTTTATAGGGATGTAAAAAACAATATGTTAAAAATACACCACTTATTAATAAAGTACTCATTAATGAATAATCGGAGTTCCAGCATATAGTCCATGTCATTAGATAAATTACTTTATCTACGGGCCACTGTTGACCGAAAAATCAAAAGATGTTGGTAAAGTACAGGATCACCACCACCAGCTGCTTCAAAGAATGATGTATTAAAATTACGATCCGTTAAAACCATAGTAATTGCCTAATTATTATCTTGATTTGCGAGACATGATCTCATGATAGTTATACTATCTTATAAACTTATGCTTAAGCATAAATTTAGAGCAAATTCTCATATACTCACGTATATGTTGGGACCATATTTTATTTATTTAAGTTGTAAAAGTTTTTTAGATGATCTCATACAAAAATGGTTCTGTTATCATTCATTCCTAATTTTATATGTTTTACATAATCCATGTTAAGCTTATGACTTAAAGAACCCTGATTAAAGAGTTCTACAACCTTTATTCAATCTTTATAATCTAAAAATTTTGTACCGAATAAAGGATATTTTTCAAGATAATCTATAACAGCTAAATTACCTTTTAAGCTGGTAGTTTAGACATGCAAAACTTCTAGCAATTTCCTCTAAGAAGAACAAAATATCTCTTTTATCATTATCTCTTCGTCTTTGAGATAATTCAAATTTACATTCTATTTTAGGGTATTTTCCCGATTCAGTACTTCTAAGTGAGAAATGACCATCCGCTTCTATAAATCCTGATAATCAAGCATTAGATGTCATAGAATCAGTATTTAAGGCCTTCTTTTCAAAAGAGGTGCATTTATATTGATTATATCAGTCTATTAATCTATTTAAAGCGTAGATTTTGTTAGTTTTCATATTACCATTAAGTAGAGATACTAACAATAATAAACCATCTAAGTTGTTTACAGTATATATATAAGCATTTTTACCTTTCTTTCTAGAAATAGATCCATGACCTAACTCTTTTTGAATTAAAAGGGCTAAAGGCAAATCTTTTAAGTTAAATACTATTTGAATAGATGGGTAGTTAAGACTACCCTTAACAGATCTGGCGGTTTTTGGTACATGTATTGTACCATCTCCTTCTATAAGACCTGCAATGTAATGAGCAAATTCTGTATTTATATTACTTTCAAATAAAGCATGACTTGTATAGTGTTTTAAACCATGTTTATTATATAAAACATTTTGGCATGTTGTGTTAAAAAAAAAAAAACTTGCAATAACTTGCAAAAACAATACAACAAATAAACTCTGGCGTGTAGTCTCTGAAGATCCCTAATAAGTGTAAACTTAATAGGTTTCCTGCTGATTGTGTGAAATTAATGTATCACAGTTTCCAGCAAATAGCCAAATTTAAAGCCGGCACAATTTCGAGTTTACCGGCTAATACTGGTAAAGATAATAATAATAATACTGCAGTAACTACTACTGCTCATCCAAATAAGGCTAATTTGTGTAATCTTATACCTGGACTTCTCATATTAAGTATAGTAGTTATAAAGTTTACAGCACCTAATAAACTACTTATACCTGATAAGTGTAATCCAAATATAGCTAAGTCTACACTAGGTCCACTGTGACTCTGTGCTCCACTTAGTGGAGGGTAACAATTTGGTTGATAACCTCATTTTAGCGTTTTAGCCTTTAAATAAATAAAGATATTAACCATTTCTAAAACTATCGTTATACGCAGTATATCTCTATACTGTTCGGACTATACCTTCATCTTGATGGGATTAAACTATAGTAAATTATGACGGGTCTTTGCGCAACTTTATTATAATGTTTCTTATATCAGACAACTTAGTGAAATTACCTTTATCTTTATGATATGTTATAGCTCATATTCTATATTCTAAAGATTTTACTCCTTTCATTGTATTTTTAAAGAAATCTATAATATTTTCAATTGCTCTAGAGTTAGTAGTATCTAGTATATAATGGTCATGTAATTCTTTATATCTAACCGCGGTTTTGATATGTAATATAATACCTATAGCGTCTAATACTATTTTATCTAACTTTTGTGTTAAAGCAAACCCATGTACTACTCTAGTGGAAGTTTTATTGACTAGATAAAAACTACCTTCTGCTTCAATAAAACCCACTAGTCAACTTTTAGTCATCACTAAATGGATGGAATCTACATTAGTCAAAGGTAATTTGGCATTATTTCAAGCAGGAGACATATAATCCTTGTCAGGTTTAGTATTTTTAATAGCTAAAAGTTTTGTATTTTTCTCTTCTTTAGTGATAGATATATTATTTAAAATAGCTAATGCTTTTTTTAATTTTATATAATCAAAATATTTAGTCGTTAGAGGATAGGAGTCAAAAATAGGCAGTAAAATTGAATAAAGCAAAGATTAAATATAAAGTTCCAATATCTTTCGCATTTGATGACAAGAATCAACGTTCAGTTAAAGACTTATGCTTGTTTTTTTGAGATATTGAGATATTAGACTGAAACATATCCGGAATGGCTACGATCT
>NW_027094084.1:0-75099 GCF_022702325.1 Drepanopeziza brunnea f. sp. 'multigermtubi'
AAATAAAATTTGTTTATAGACCGTCGGTTATGTTTTTAATCGCTATCGACTAGTTCAAAAATGGGTTCCTGCTTATTTATACAATATATAAATATTATGGTACTTAATGTATAGTCAGAATCTTCAAAAAAAGATTATTTTTTTTTTTGCTAGGGCTTTATATAAATCCTTTTTGGTTTTAAAGTACAGGGGAATAAATATAAATTTAGCATTAACCATGTTTTATTTATTCTTAAGGTTTGGTAGGAATCTGTTCATATCTTCTAGTAAGTTTCTGGTTTACTAGAATAGCTGCAAATCAAAGTTCTATGTCTGCTTTTTTAACTAACAGAGTAGGTGATTGTTTTTTAACTATTGGTATGTTTGCTATACTATGATCGTTTGGTAAATATCAAAAAATGTTTAAAGATATACTGGTGAAATTTAATTGTAATCCTAGTACCTTAGAATATAGAAATAGATTACATCTTGTTCTACTACTAATAATATTGGATCTTACTTAGCTGGATTAATAGAGGGTGATGGTCATATAGCTGTTTACGATAAAAATTCTAAATCTAAAGTATTTCGTCCTAAAATATTGATTGTTTTCAATATCCATGATAAACCCTTAGCAGTAAAGCTATCTGCGTTATTGAAAGTAAAGTAATAGACAAATCTAATGCAGGTCATGTTTTATTACAAATATTGGCCAAAAAAGAAGTTTTAGATATAATTAACTTAATTAATGGTCGTATGCGTACTCCAAAAATAGAAGCTTTACATAGAGCTATATCTTGGATTAATACTAAGGATAATAGTACGATACCTTTATTAGATTTAGATATATCACCTATATATAGCAACAATTGATTGGCAGGTTTTACTGATGCAGACGGAAACTTCTCTATTTCTTTGTATGACCGTAAAAAGAATGGTAAAGCTATAAGAACTAATGTTCAAACATTTTTTAGAATTGAAGTTAAACAAAACTATTCTAGAGATGTTTCGGTTAACCAAAGAGGGGCTAGTTATTTTAGTATTATGACAAAAATAACAGAGTTTTTAAGTCAATCTATATACTAGAACTAGAAATAAAGATAAAGTCTTTTACGCTTTTATGGCTATATCACATAACAAAATAAGTCATGATATAATACGTAATTACTTTTATTGTTTCCCCTTATATTCTTCTAAGTATTTAGCTTATAAGGATTGATGCCGTGTTCAAGATCTTTATAGAGGAGTTTCTTTAAGCAAAGATAATGTTGCATAAATAAAAGCAATAAAAATCAGTTCAATAGTAAACGTAAAGTATACAATTTTTCACATTTAAATTCTTTAACATTTTAATGTTGCCGTGAGTAGTAGTAATATTACTCTTATTATATAACTATATGCCGTGAAACTCCTAAAGTCTTCTTATAGGATATTGTGAAAACTCTAGTTAATATTACCTCTTATTATATATAGTCTATTAAGAAATAAGTAAAGAGCCTACACAGACCATAAACATTAAAAGAATAGATCTTGTGCCTTGTTTCATACTATGCAAGTAGTAAGAGCAATAAGTTAAGTTACACAAGTGACAATGGATAATACGCAGGAAATGAAAATTAGTAAATACTAGTTATAAGATCCTCAGAGACTACACGTTATACCCCTATAGTTTTATGCGCTTCCGAAGTATAGCAAAAAAGTCATAATGCACTATAGGGTGAAGATATAGTCCAAATATAGTTGAAAAACTATATGTTTATTGAACATCGATTATAGTACAGTTTTCTCCTTGGCACCTTTTGTTAATGAAAATATAGTTACAATTATAGGTATATGCTTATTAATAGGTGCAATGGCTAAAAGTTCTCAAGTTGGATTGCACGTATGATTACCTATGGCTATGGAGGGTTTAAAATATTGTTTAAAAGTAGGGAATATTCTTTACAAAACGCGAAGTATTTATAAAATTTAAATAGTAGTTACGATTGTTAATTGTAACAGCTTGAATAGAAGAAAGATTTAATTTGTTTATATTTTTATAAATAAACAGCCAAATAAAAAGTTAAAGCTTAATTAAACAATAAACAGGTAGTAGGGCTCTCCTTAAACTTCACTATTTGCTGGAACATCCTATAATTTAGGACAATCAGCAGGAAACCAAAAGATATTTAAATATCTTAGTAGGATCTTCAGAGACTAAACGCGAAGCATTTTATAAAAAATGAAGATATAGTCCGAACAACTATGTAAATAGTTGAATGTTTTTAGGTAATATTTTGCTTTGTTTTCAAAAATAAAAGCATAACTAAAAACTAACAAATTAGCCTACACCTGTTAGTGCATTGATACACGCAGCTACTATGGTTACTGCGGGTGTCTATTTATTAATGCGTACAAGTCCTTTAATAGAATACAGTTCAACTGTATTAATATTATGTTTATGATTAGGTGCTATAACTACTGTTTTTAGTAGTCTTATAGGTCTATTCCAACAAGATATAAAAAAAGTTATTGCTTATTCCACTATGAGTCAATTAGGGATGATGGTAATAGCTGTTGGCTTATCTTCATATAACATAGCTTTATTTCATTTAGTTAATCATGCTTTTTATAAAGGGCTATTATTCTTAGGTGCAGGTGCTGTAATACACGCAGTAGCTGATAACCAAGATTTTAGAAAATATGGTGGACTAAGAGCATTCTTACCTTTAACATACTCTGTTATGTTAATAGCAAGTCTAAGTTTAGTTGCTTTCCCTTTTATGACAGGATTCTATAGTAAAGATTTTATTTTAGAGTCTGCTTATGGACAATTTTACTTTAGTGGTACTGTTGTCTACTTTATAGCTACTATTGGTGCTATGTTTACTACATTATACTCTGTAAAAGTATTATATTTAACTTTCTTAACTAACCCTAACGGGCCAGTTGTTAATTATAAACATGCACACGAAGGTGATATATTTATGAGCTTACCTTTAATTATACTAGCAATATTTAGTATATTTTTTGGTTATATCACTAAAGATATATTTATAGGGTTAGGTTCAGGCTTCTTTGCAGATAACAGTTTATTCATTCACCCGACACATGAAATAATGTTAGATACTGAATTTGCCGTACCTACTTTATTTAAATTATTACCTTTATTCTTTACTATCTCTATGAGTATTTTAGCTATAATACTTTCAGAATTCTTACCTAAAATGCTTATTAGGTTCAAGTTTTCGAGATTAGGTTATAACATATTTGGGTTCTTTAACCAAAGGTTCTTAATTGAGCTATTTTACAACAAGTACATTACAGGTCTTGTTTTAAAATTAGGTGGTCAAACAACTAAAGTTCTAGATAAAGGAAGTGTAGAATTACTTGGACCATTTGGATTAGAAAAAGTTTTAATTACTTTAAGTAGAAATATTACTAGTTTAGATACAGGAGTAATAACAAGTTATGCCTTATACATCTTAATTGGTTTTATTTTCTATATATTAATACCGAATTTAAATTTATTTGATAGTGGCTTATTATTATTGGTCTTACTGGGGTTTTGTACTCTTAGTTATCCTTCCAGTAACATAACAACACACTACCCTAACAATAGTAAACCTAAACCAACCATGAGTGATTTAGGTTTATTATTTTATCTTTTAACTAGTAAATTACCAAAATTAAGTGCTATTTTAATAACTAGTCTAATAAGCGTAACATTAGCCTATATTATCAGGTGTATTGTACAATACAAATTTAATATAGACTTATTGATACCTCTAGATTCACCTTTATCATCTTATTTATTTTTATTTAATCTTAGTTTACTAAGAGCTGCTATCAGACATCGTATTGATAATATGATTGGGCTCCCCATGAATATGGATGATATGTTAAATAAACCTGGTGATAGTTCAAATGGAACTACCCAAACATCCTGGGGGGAAACTATCCCTACATCCAAATTTGAAACCGACGGTTTCTATAAAAATAAGCAGGGTTTTTATAAAATACACGATCCTCAGAATCAATCTGCACAATACGAAGAGGGTAATTGTCAACCTTATGCAGGAAACTTCGCCAAAGCTTTAGCAGATAACTATGAAAAAGGAAATTCTAAACTATTCATCGAAAACGAGCAGTTTAGTATGACTGATCGATTGTGATATGAGGCATTTTGCGAAGCCCATGGTAGAAGGGAATTTTTTCGTCAAAACACGGGTGTTATGCAGAAAAAAATAAGTAGGGCTACTTAGTATTTATTTTATTTAACTTTTTATTTTTTTGCATAAATTTGTGCTAGTATTTGTCTAGGTAAATGTTTAGGTTATAATATATATTAGTTAAGCTTATTTAAATCCAATTCAATCTTAAATAACAAGGTTAATACATATCGTGTTTATTTAGGTTTGTTGGTGTGTATAAAATATAACCAATCAAGGTCTATATATTAAAAAAACACCAGGGATATGCAGTAGATGGTTCTACGTTTTTATTTAATACCTATACTAAAAGGTTCGATTCCTTCATAACCCTTAATTTCGCAGTTCTTCTGCGAAGTACTTGCTTCGAAGCAATAAATTAAAATTTATTAGCTAGTACAAATCAATAATAATATGAATCTATTTAATTTTATTTACAATAAGTGAGGTGAGATTGTAACATGATACTACTATGTGATAAAACAATCTACTTCCGTCTACTACTAAAAAAAAATCCTACCAAACAGTTCGTCAAGTGTATCCAAGGAAATAAGTCCAAAGCTTAGAAAAAACAAGTTCAATTTGAGCCCAAGTAGCCCCCTTTCTTTTTCTTTACCCTTTAACCCCGTCGCATATAACTATGCTGCACAGGTTCAGCATAGTCCGCGTCTTCTTTATCAGATTCGGGCTCAGTTGAGCCCGAATCCTCCATCTGAACTTCATCTTCACCTTCACTATCTTCCAACTTCATCTTTACTATATTCCTGATCAACTAAATGTAGCGTAGCTACAGTTAGTTAAGATCTTAAAGGGCTAGCACCCTCCTTCTAAGGTAGCAAGTCCTTGGAGTCATTATTTTGAGCAATGCCCTTGTTATAACTGTGCTTGTGGCGAAGCATGGTTAAGTTATATAACCTACCTGCAGTGAACTCTCACTACTTGGTCCAAACTTTATCTCTCACTTGGTGTGAGTCTTCCTTTCTCACCGATATTCAGTCTTATTACATATCACCCACAATGAATTCGTCTGCCTTTGCCTCCTTTAAACTTGATAGGCCAACACTCCGCTAAGCACCCTGTCCTCAACTTGGATACCCTTGTGCATATGCCAGACATATGTTCCAATGTCCAGCCTGCAGGGAAGATCGCAAGTATCTTGTCTCCAAGGGAGATAAATGTACATATTGCATTGGACATTTACATGCAATTTCCGCAGTAAGTAGAACCTCTTTCGAATAAAACAATCACTAATCATATACAGGTCAATGCAAAAATTTCACTCTCGATTCAGCCGACCGATGATACATTTTCAGAGCCAACCATAGATTGTGGAGAACAAAACAATTTTATGTTGGCCTCCTTCTCTGATGAAGTATCTCGGGATTATTTTTCGGGATTGCAGATCCCTACCGGTATGTAGGGTTTGCCTGAGTTATCCCTTGGTAGGGATTTCATTCCCTCGGTTGAGAGGGAGAGTGTGCCATGGCCTGACTATGTAAGTACACCTGGCTAGAATGCACAGATTTAAGTTAAACTAACCTCAGACAGATAATACCTTAAATCACAAATCTCTGGAAAGAACCTATTGCGTACCTTGAGTTTGATACATATCGTGCACCCGTGAGTGACGGAGTAAGACCGGTTAAAAGAGGTAGAGGTAGACCCAAGGGAAGTAAGAACAGGTTTAAACCTGTTCTTGCAAGTGAAGGAGTGAGAGTGGCTAAAAGGGGGGCAGAGGTAGACCCCGGGGAAGTAAGAACTGATAGAATGGGTAAGAGCTGTAATCTGTTCAACCTCGTATTACTCAAATGTATTTAAAATTGAAAAAAGCATTGGTTGTTTTATTAGAAAAGGAAATATAACGTAAAAAAATTTTTTTTTATTGGTTACTAGCCATTGTAGAAGGAGATGGGTCTTTTAATATTTGTAACCAAAATTTTAACTTAGCATTTGGTATTGGTCAGTCTAAACGTGAGAGAAAACTATTAGATTCACATTAATCATATGTAATTTAGCTTTTAAATTATTAGCCCTATATTAATAATAGTATAAAATATTATTATGGGGTTAACTGAGTACCTATTGGTAGAGAACAACGACTCTTCGTTAGTCTTTACTCTTAAGTAAACTAAATAGTTTAATTACATATTAAATATAGTTTAATTTAACTAGAGTACTATTATTCATATATTTCTTATAACAAATATCATATTCCATTTTAATTTATATATAAACCAAGAAATAATACTTTAATGATATTTTTTAAGTCATCCTTTATATTTATTTATATTCCATCATGGCTTACATATTTCAAGGCCTTTATAGTTCAACGGTAGAGCAAAATATTCAGAATATATTGATGTTCAATTCATCTTGAGGGCTAGGTACTATAAATATAGATGGCGGCGTGTTGGCTTAATGGTAAAGTGCGGTGTTTCGGCCACCATAATATAAGTTCAAATCTTATACACGCTTATCTTTGTTTATAAATAACTACTCTTTCCTCACTTGTTAAAGAATTTATATCTTTAACAAAGGTAGTAATTTTTATTTTATTATACTAAAATTTTAGTAAAATATCTGGAGGTTTTTATTTGTCTTAAACATGAATAGTCTTTACATTTTGAAGGAAACTTATACTAATGGATATAGATCCGAAACATTAGATATAAAGTTGTTAGCTACTATCTTTTTTATAGTAGTTCTAATTAGAATTAAAGATATCTTAGTTTATAATCGTCGTAATAATATATACATATATTATAGCGTATTATTTATTTTATTAGGTCTAGTATTATATATTATTATAAACTATTTTAATTTAATGGATACTAGCCTGTATATACTTATAATATCGGCGGTTTTTTTTTTTTTATTTATAGTTTAAGTCTTGATATATTTAATAGTGTATAAACTCAAATTAAAGCTCATATAGTTTACAAGTCCATAAAGTGTATACACGTATTTGTTTCTGTAGCAGTTTGTAAAGCGTGTTCTGATATAATACTAACACATCAAATAAATTGCAGGCATAAATGAACCACTTATATGGACTTATCTTTATATTGACAACCTTGTAGTTTAGGGTTGCCTACACATCACACAGATATATTCGGTGCTTATGTATGTCATTCCTGTTTTGCTATATCTTGCAGTAACTGTTTAGCTTAATATATGTTTTACCATGCGTTAAATACTACCTTACAATATGACTAGTTATCTAATTATATTAGTTATAAATTTTATATGTTTTCTTATTTATTACAGTATATGATTAATTTTAATTTCTATTATTTTTTATTATTAGCTATGGTTGGTGCTATTGTTATTACAATAAAACAAAAGAACTAATATCATATATTTTACATAATACTTGGATTTATATATATTATATAAATGTATAACAATTGGAATTATAATAGTAGAATAATACTTATAGTATTCTTCATATAATTATAAGGGTTAATCTGCTAATTGGTAAGTAACTTTCTTGTCAAGAAAGCCGATGTCGGTTCGAACCCGACTTAACCCGTTTTTTTTTTACAATATCCATAAAGGTAAGTATATTAAAAATTACTTTTTTTATATATGTTTAACGATAAATGTACATAATAGTATAAATTGTTAAACTAAAACAATTAATGGTTATTATCCCTATAATATATAATTTGTAATATAGAGGTTACCTGACAGATAAAAAAATAGTAGGGATTAATGAAGAAGGCTTTATCCCTTACTCCTTACAATTATTATGAACTAAACTAAGTAGTTCAACAATATTATTAATATAGTTTAATTTAACTACTAGAGTACTAATATTCATATATTTATATATATAACAATAACATTTTCCATTTTAACTTCTAGATAAAACAACAAACAACACTTTAATAAATAATGAGAATTTTTAAGAGTCATCCCTTATTAAAATTGGTTAATTCCTATATAATCGATTCACCACAACCATCTAACTTAAGCTATTTATGAAATTTTGGTTCTTTATTAGCTTTTTGTTTAGTTATACAAATAGTAACAGGTGTTACTTTAGCTATGCATTACAACCCTAGCATACTAGAAGCTTTTAATTCTATAGAACATATTATGCGTGACGTTAATAACGGATGACTAATACGTTACTTACATAGTAATACAGCTTCTGCTTTCTTTTTCTTAGTTTACCTACACATAGGTAAAGGTTTATACTATGGGTCATACAGAGCACCTAGAACATTAGTATGAACTATCGGTACATTTATATTTATATTAATGATCGTTACAGCCTTCCTGGGTTATGTTTTACCTTATGGGCAAATGTCTTTATGAGGTGCCACAGTTATAACTAACTTAATGAGTGCTATACCTTGAATAGGACAAGATATAGTTGAGTTTATTTGAGGGGGCTTTTCCGTTAATAATGCAACTTTAAATAGATTCTTTGCATTACATTTTGTATTACCCTTTGTATTAGCTGCATTAGTGTTAATGCACTTAATAGCTCTTCACGATAGTGCAGGGTCAGGTAATCCTTTAGGTGTTTCAGGTAACTACGATAGATTACCTTTTGCTCCTTATTTCTTATTTAAAGATTTAATTACAATCTTTTTATTTATATTTGTGTTAAGTTTATTCGTATTCTTCATGCCTAACGTATTAGGTGATAGTGAAAATTACGTTGTAGCTAACCCAATGCAAACTCCACCTGCTATAGTTCCTGAATGATACTTACTACCTTTCTATGCTATATTAAGAAGTATACCTAACAAATTGTTAGGTGTTATAGCTATGCTTAGTGCTATATTGGTAATATTAGCCATGCCATTTACAGACTTAAGTAGATCTAGAGGTATGCAATTTAGACCTTTAAGTAAAATAACTTTTTACATTTTCGTGGCTAACTTCTTAATATTAATGGTGTTAGGTGCTAAACACGTAGAATCTCCATTTATAGAATTTGGACAAATAAGTACAGTGATATATTTCTGTCACTTCTTAATTATAGTACCTTTTATAACTTTAATGGAAAATAGTTTAATAGATTTAAATACATCTTATGAGGACAAAAAAGAAGTTGAACCTACTAGGTATTCTTTAACTGCAGAACTGCTAGCTATAGGAGCACCTGTTTCTGCAGCAGCAGCAGCAGCAGCAGAAGCAGCAGAAGCAGCAGAAGCAGCAGAAGCTGCTGAACGAGTTACACCGCTTATACCTTGAAGTACTATTATAGCGGAAAGTACTTCAAGTGTTACAGTAGAAACTGTGGTAACAGTAGCTGGTAAGGTAGTTTCTAGAGTAGTAGAAACTTTTCCGTAGTTCTCGTCTCATATTTACACATTTTCATATACAATATATAAATATCTATGTGTTAAATTCTAAATATTTAAACACTATTTCTTTTTAGTTAATTGTGACATACATATTTTATATTTATATAATACTTATGTACTGAAGGGAATACAAGGTATTTACTTATATATTATTTAACTTCTTAATTATAGTACCTTTTATATGTTTGATATAAAATAGTTTAATTGTTATAAATACCAAAAAACTATGGTTTACTTAACAATAAATGCATAGTCTATTATAGTTGTTAAACTAGTACTGTTGTTGCGACTACTGCTTCTAGTTTAACAACTATACCTATGCCAGGTAATTTATGTGTGTAAACTATCCCACATCTGTTTGCTAATCCTGCGAATGTTATATGGAATTGTGCTAATGTTAGTCTTTCTAGTGGTATAGGTATATTATAGTGGCCGTGGCCACTATAGTTTAAATATAGTAAATCTAAAGAAAAACTAAAGTGGTATTTATTATATTACTCAAAATTAGTTAATCTAAACTACTTGCCTTTTTTTAAGTAAATGTTTACTTTTATTTTCAGGTAAAATCCTAAATAGCTAATCCCTGAAAAATCCACCTAGTATAGTTCCTGAATGATACTAATTATCCTTCTAGCCTATACTAATAAGTATACCAAATAAATCCTCATATGTAATAGCTATAGTTAGTTGTATAAATACTTTTCCTTACAGAAAAGAAAAATCTATATATTTAAATATACTGACCTAGTAAATAGTTTATCTATTTCAGTAAATATAAGGTCAATCTAAAAAAAGAGTCATTAAATAACAGAGCTGCAATAGAGGCAGAAAACTTTTCGAGAGAGCTAAATGCTAAATATGAATGGAGAACTAGTAATATTTAAATCTTTTTGTTATTCGGACAGCTATATTAGATTATCTTTTTCTTGCCACCCCCTGTTTTAAATTAATTAAAAACAAGTTATGGCTAATCCTATAGGTGTAAGCATAATATTATAACTATGCTTATTATAAGTTCGAGTCTTATAAGGAAACATAACTTATCTCTTCAAGTAAAAAAAAATCTTATATTTAAAAGGGTTTTATATACCGGGTATAGTTAATAAATTCCTAAGTAGCTAATCTCTTAGGGCTCTTAAGATAGTTTATTACTAAACACTTGCTTAGCACTTGCTTAGCGAAAAACTATCTTAATCCGTTTATTTTAAATTTAAACCTACCTAATACCTCGTAATAATTTTATTACGTTATGGAATAGCGTTATGGAGTCATTGCTTGTCTGCTAGCCATCGTAGCCATTCCGGATATGTTTCATATAATGAATACATGTTAGGACAACCTGAAGAGACACATCAGTCTAATATCTCAGTATTAAAAACAAGCATAAGTCTTTGAACTGAACGTTGATTCTTGTCATCAAATGCGAAAGATATTGGAACTTTATATTTAATCTTTGCTTTATTCTCTGGATTAGTGGGTACGGCTTTTTCTGTTCTTATAAGATTAGAATTAAGTGGACCTGGTGTTCAATATATTGCAGATAATCAATTATATAATAGTATCATTACAGCTCACGCTATATTAATGATATTTTTCATGGTCATGCCAGCCTTAATCGGTGGTTTTGGTAATTTCTTATTACCATTACTAGTAGGAGGGCCCGACATGGCCTTCCCTAGACTTAATAATATAAGTTTCTGGTTATTACCACCTAGTTTATTATTATTCTTATTTGCTAGTGGTATAGAAAATGGAGCAGGAACTGGTTGAACTCTTAAAAAAGGTAGGGAGTTATTTTATGGTGACATAAAAAAAAAGTAAATTCTTCTCGATGCGCGAACCTCTTCTAGTAAATATTAAAAATTTTTATACTTTACACGTAGTACACTACTCATGTCTATTTATAATTAATAGAATTATAAACAGTACGTATGTAAAAATGTGTACATCATGGAGACAATGCGCCTGGTTAGTAAACAAACGTTTGTTTACTAGCCATCAGAGACTTAACGAAGAACATCTTAATGGAAAAATTTCAAATCGAGCTTTGTTTGAACAATGATTAGTTGGGTTTACAGATGGAGACGGTAATTTTCATATTTCACAGCAAGGAACTGGTACATCAACTAAATGAGGGCTAAGTTATAAATTAACTCCATCAGGGTATAATGTCCGAATTCTTAATTATATAAAAAAAGAGTTAAAAGTAGGTTCTATTAGAAAAGATGGTAGCAAAGCACAATACTTTATTAGGGATAGAAAAGTTTTAGAATCAATTTTACTGCCTATTTTTGACTCCTATCCTCTAACGACTAAATATTTTGATTATATAAAATTAAAAAAAGCATTAGCTATTTTAAATAATATATCTATCACTAAAGAAGAGAAAAATACAAAACTTTTAGCTATTAAAAATACTAAACCTGACAAGGATTATATGTCTCCTGCTTGAAATAATGCCAAATTACCTTTGACTAATGTAGATTCCATCCATTTAGTGATGACTAAAAGTTGACTAGTGGGTTTTATTGAAGCAGAAGGTAGTTTTTATCTAGTCAATAAAACTTCCACTAGAGTAGTACATGGGTTTGCTTTAACACAAAAGTTAGATAAAATAGTATTAGACGCTATAGGTATTATATTACATATCAAAACCGCGGTTAGATATAAAGAATTACATGACCATTATATACTAGATACTACTAACTCTAGAGCAATTGAAAATATTATAGATTTCTTTAAAAATACAATGAAAGGAGTAAAATCTTTAGAATATAGAATATGAGCTATAACATATCATAAAGATAAAGGTAATTTCACTAAGTTGTCTGATATAAGAAACATTATAATAAAGTTGCGCAAAGACCCGTCATAATTTACTATAGTTTAATCCCATCAAGATGAAGGTATAGTCCGAACAGTATAGAGATATACTGCGTATAACGATAGTTTTAGAAATGGTTAATATCTTTATTTATTTAAAGGCTAAAACGCTAAAATGATATCAACCAAATTGTTACCCTCCACTAAGTGGAGCACAGAGTCACAGTGGACCTAGTGTAGACTTAGCTATATTTGGATTACACTTATCAGGTATAAGTAGTTTATTAGGTGCTGTAAACTTTATAACTACTATACTTAATATGAGAAGTCCAGGTATAAGATTACACAAATTAGCCTTATTTGGATGAGCAGTAGTAGTTACTGCAGTATTATTATTATTATCTTTACCAGTATTAGCCGGTAAACTCGAAATTGTGCCGGCTTTAAATTTGGCTATTTGCTGGAAACTGTGATACATTAATTTCACACAATCAGCAGGAAACCTATTAAGTTTACACTTATTAGGGATCTTCAGAGACTACACGCCAGAGTTTATTTGTTGTATTGTTTTTGCAAGTTATTGCAAGTTTTTTTTTTTTAACACAACATGCCAAAATGTTTTATATAATAAACATGGTTTAAAACACTATACAAGTCATGCTTTATTTGAAAGTAATATAAATACAGAATTTGCTCATTACATTGCAGGTCTTATAGAAGGAGATGGTACAATACATGTACCAAAAACCGCCAGATCTGTTAAGGGTAGTCTTAACTACCCATCTATTCAAATAGTATTTAACTTAAAAGATTTGCCTTTAGCCCTTTTAATTCAAAAAGAGTTAGGTCATGGATCTATTTCTAGAAAGAAAGGTAAAAATGCTTATATATATACTGTAAACAACTTAGATGGTTTATTATTGTTAGTATCTCTACTTAATGGTAATATGAAAACTAACAAAATCTACGCTTTAAATAGATTAATAGACTGATATAATCAATATAAATGCACCTCTTTTGAAAAGAAGGCCTTAAATACTGATTCTATGACATCTAATGCTTGATTATCAGGATTTATAGAAGCGGATGGTCATTTCTCACTTAGAAGTACTGAATCGGGAAAATACCCTAAAATAGAATGTAAATTTGAATTATCTCAAAGACGAAGAGATAATGATAAAAGAGATATTTTGTTCTTCTTAGAGGAAATTGCTAGAAGTTTTGCATGTCTAGTAAAACCAATTAGAAGTGATAGTGATAACCCTCAATATAGAGTTAGAACTACCAGCTTAAAAGGTAATTTAGCTGTTATAGATTATCTTGAAAAATATCCTTTATTCGGTACAAAATTTTTAGATTATAAAGATTGAATAAAGGTTGTAGAACTCTTTAATCAGGGTTCTTTAAGTCATAAGCTTAACATGGATTATGTAAAACATATAAAATTAGGAATGAATGATAACAGAACCATTTTTGTATGAGATCATCTAAAAAACTTTTACAACTTAAATAAATAAAATATGGTCCCAACATATACGTGAGTATATGAGAATTTGCTCTAAATTTATGCTTAAGCATAAGTTTATAAGATAGTATAACTATCATGAGATCATGTCTCGCAAATCAAGATAATAATTAGGCAATTACTATGGTTTTAACGGATCGTAATTTTAATACATCATTCTTTGAAGCAGCTGGTGGTGGTGATCCTGTACTTTACCAACATCTTTTCTGATTTTTCGGTCAACAGTGGCCCGTAGATAAAGTAATTTATCTAATGACATGGACTATATGCTGGAACTCCGATTATTCATTAATGAGTACTTTATTAATAAGTGGTGTATTTTTAACATATTGTTTTTTACATCCCTATAAAGTGAAAATCTTATTAATGTCGGACAATCAGCCGGTAACAAAAGGATTTAATTTCCAAGTAGGAACCTCAGAGACTACACGTCCATTATCCTCTATAATTAAACCAGATTTACAGGCAAATTCCGTACCCAGAAGTGATAAAGCATGAAATGAGTGGTTAGCCGGTCTTATTGATGGAGATGGATCTCTTTTATTAAGCAAAGCAGGCTATCCTAGTTGCGAAATCACTATGGGGTTATCTGATCAACATGCTTTAGCTATTATTAAACAAAAATTGGGTGGATCTTTAAAATTAAGATCTGGAGTAAAAGCACTTAGGTATAGACTACATAATAAAAAAGGTATGATAGATCTTATTAATAGAATAAACGGTAATATTAGACATACGTCCAGAATAAAACAATTAGAATCCATTTGCTTAAACTTAGACATAAAAATAAAATATGCTAATTCTATTACAATAGATAACGCTTGATTTTCGGGGTTTTTTGATGCAGATGGTACGATTACTTATTCTATTAAAAATAGTATACCTCAACTTACTATCTCTGTAACTAATAAATTATTAGTTGACGTGATGGCTTTTAAAGATATTTTAGGAGGTAATGTTTATTTTGATAAAAGTCAAAACGGTTATTATAAATGATCTATACAAGCAAGAAACGACATTGAGATATTCCAATCTTATATTTTAAAGTGTCCATGTTTTTCAAATAAAAAACAAAGGTTATTTTTAATCGATCAATATTTTGAGTTAAAAGATCTTAAGGCCTATTCCGCTTTACCTCACAGTGTATTAGGTAAAGCGTGAGTCAAGTTTAATAATAAATGAAATTATAGAGGATAAAGATAGAGTCCAACCTATAACAACGTAAAAAAAAAATTCAGATATATTTCTGTATTAGAACAATATAAGGTAGTAAATATCCATTAGAGTATAAATTGAAATCTTCTCCTTATAAACCCTGAACAAAGGGTTTTAATACAGCCGCTGATATTGCTTATAAAAAATTTGATCGTAATGCTTTATTACTCATCTTAAAACAACATTCAGATAAAAACATTTAACATGCATAATTGAAAAACTATTCAGGTTAAATTATAACGGCTTAAATATAAATATATCAAATGTATTAAAAAAAAAATATTCTTATAAGTTGATTATAGTATTGCACCCTGAAGTTTACATCCTAATTATACCAGGATTTGGTATAATCAGTACTACTATATCTGCTAGCTCAAACAAGAGTGTGTTTGGGTACTTAGGTATGGTTTACGCTATGATGTCCATTGGAGTTTTAGGATTTGTTGTTTGAAGTCAATGGCTGGCTTTCCTTATAGGTGACTATAAGGTAATAAATTCCACTGTAGGCTGGAACGGCCACCTTTTTTTGTTTCTAATTACTATAAGTAGTATATTTATTACTTTAGTATGTCCGCATATCGTATGCTTCTGGCTTACTAAGTCCAGGATAAAAAATGCCGACGCAAAATTAGGGAACTTATTAGATACTTTTTACAGTTTAAATGCTAATAGGAATGCCCAATCAGCAGGAAACTTTTTTTCTACCTTCTGCGATATTTACGGAATGCAACATGTCAGCACTAGGTTAGAAAATGAACCAGGATCCTCAGAGACTATACGTGGAAATAGTTATGATTTATTTAAAGAAAATTATGCATGCTTTTTTAATAGTGAATTTACTAAAGATAATACATGATTATCCTGATTTGTGGGGTTTTTAGAAGGAGATGGTGCAATCTTAGAACATAAGGGTAGACCATCTTTGGTTATTACACAAAAAGATGATAGAGTTTTACATGAAATATGTGAAACTTTAAAAATAGGTATAGTTAAACATTTTTATGATAATAATGGAAATAGAAAATATTCTAGATATATAGTGTCTGATAATAAAGGTGTTTTGCTCTTATATTTTTTGTTAAATGGTAATATGGTTTTACCACATAGAGTGGAGCAATTAACTAAATGAAATAAGGCTTTAATCGAGGCAAGTCGATTAAATTTTCCTTTGTTTTACAGTAGAGAAGTACCTAAATTAATAGAAACTCTTAAAAAGCCTAGTCTTAATGATGCTTGACTGAGCGGATTTACAGACGCAGAAGGTTGTTTTTCGGTTAAAATAGATAATAGCCAAAAGGCAAACTATGTACGCCTTTTATTTATCTTAGACCAAAAAAACGCGGAAAAGGTTTTAAACCAAATAGGATTAATCTTAAATACAAGTACTAAGGCAAAGCTCAGAACAGTTAATAAAGACATTAAAAATAAGTTAAATTATACTAATACTATGTTTAGATTAAGTGTATCTTGTAATGATAGTAAAAAACTAAGCGTTACTACTATTATAGATTATTTTTCTAACTATCCACTTAAAACTAGTAAAAACAAGTCTTTTCATATCTGAAAAGAGATATCTATTATCATTTTGGCTAAACAGCCTATATCTCTTGAAAATCTTAAATTAGTAAGAAAGTTAAGACATAATATGAATTACTTTACCATTGAAAACCAAACTAAAGGTCATGCAAATAAATCATAAGTATAAGATATAGTCCACATTTTTATCTGTAACATTAGAAATACAGTAAAAACCACGCACCACATGTATACAGTAGGTCTAGACGTGGATAAACTTGTGTCCACGGTAAAAATCTTGCTATATGCTGGAAACTCTTGTATAAATAGTCCACTCGTATTAATTGCGCTCGGAACAATCTATTTATTTAAAAGAAAATCAGCAGGCAACTTTGGTTTTAGTACAAAAGCTACGCAGTTACTAAGAATACTTATATTAGTTATAAAAATTTACTTCCTATATCTGAACATGTAACCAAAAGAGTATCTCTTACTGAAAACGAGTTTGGCTATTTTTTGGCTGGATTAATTGAAGGAGATGGTTGGTTTGGTTATAAACAATTATACATTATATTTGCAGAAGAAGATACTTCGCTGGCATACTATATAAAAAAGCGGATTGGCTATGGTAATGTTTATAAAATTAAAGACAAAAAAGCAGTTAGATATATTTGTAAAAATAAAGCTGGTTTGCTTATTATTCTTTCTTTAATAAATGGTAAATTACTGAGTAATTACAAATATGACCAACTAATTAAACATAATTATAGTGAACATTTTAGTATTTACATTTTTCCCCCTTTAAAAAAACTAACTTTAGATAACTACTGATTAGCTGGTTTTACTCAAGCAGACGGTTGTTTTCATATAAGCGTTGTAAAAAGTAAAACACATAGCACTGGTTATAGTGTAAGACTAGAATATTCTCTAAAACAAAATGACAAACTGCCTTTAGAATTACTATATGAAGAATTGCAAATGGGTAATATATCTCAATACCATACGGGGATTTGGTGTTATAAGAGTAGCGGCTTTAAAACAGCTTTTAAGCTTATAAGTTATTTTGAGAAATATAATCTTTTCGCGGGTAAATATACTAGTTATCTTAAATTCAGAAAAGTCTACATTATGATAACTGAAGGAAAACATTTAGAAGACAAAGGAGTAAAAAAAATTATAAGTATTGCAACTAAGGGTTCCTCAGAGACTAATACGCAAGAGGTTTAATGTTTTTTTCGTGTTATGTTATTGGTTTTTACATAATATAGTGCATAAACACATTTAATCATGATAGAGTCCGCAATTTTTTAAAAATTGGCCGATAAGTTTCCTTTTTATTCTAATTATATTAGGTTATTTTGTTTTTAACGGTAATGTAAAGGAAAAGGCAATGGAGCTGGAGGCTAAAACCCTACCAATTACAAAGCAATTGCATCTAAAGAGATCTTCACAAGTTCCTACTTATGAAAGTTCTAGTACTCAAGGCACTACTAGTACTCAAGTTCCTAGTACTGAGTCACCTAAACTACCTAAAAGCGATACTCAAAGTACTTTTAACCCTGATTTATAATCAAAATCACCTAGTATACCTAAAAGCAGTACTCAAAGTACTTTTAAGCCTGACTTAGAATCCTCTAGTAAAAATTCTGCTCAGAATTCTGCTCAGGATTCTGCTCAGGATTCTGCTCAGCCTTCTGCTCAGGATTCTCCTCTGGGTTCTAAGTCAGATACTAGTTTTTCAGAATTTATGGGAAATTTATTTAAAGATTTTTAAAATATCTAATACGACAAGAGCCTATTTCACGGCCGCGACTTTAATTATCGCCGTTCCAACCGGTATTAAAATTTTCAGTTGGTTGTCGGAGTCCTTTAGTAAGACTTATGTGACCAAAAGCAAAGGTAAAACAAATCTGATGGATAACTCTAGAGCAATAGTACCCTATGGTACTAACCTATCTTCTACAGTAGGTTATCCACGCTTTACAGCTTTAGAGAGAAAATCTATAAAAATACCTAATAATCTACGGTCTATCCTTATAGGCATTATAATTTCAGATGGTAATATTAGTAGACCAAACAAAAGTGACGCGAGGTTTGTTTTTAAACAAACCCTTAAACATTTAGAGTATTTATACTCTGTATTTTTTAAACTAAGTCATTATTGTAGTAAGGGTCCTTACGTTACTAAGTCGTTAATCCATAAAAAGGAGCACATAGGCTTAGCTTTCTCCACGAGAACTTTACCTTGTTTTACTGAATTATACAATATTTTTTATGTGGACGGAAAAAAAATAGTTCCGGCCGACTTATTCAACTTGTTAACTTGAGAAGGTATTGCTCATTGAATCATGTGTGATGGTACGTACAATAGTGGGGTAAGAATTCAAACAGAATCTTTTACAGTAAAAGAAGTTGTATTTATTCTGAATATACTAACTATTAAGTTTAACTTAGAGTGTAATATACATACACAAAGAGGTTATCCTATAATTTATATAAATAGCAAATCTATAAAAAGAAATATGCACAACCTTTTACCTCATATGCATGAATCTATGAAATACAAATTATTAGGAAAAATAAGTTATTAGGTGGTAAATAGTCAATTTGGATTACCTTTTGCTAACATGGCAAACTCGAGAGACATCCTGAAATAAGAATATAAATTACGAAGGATTATCGTCGAACTAAGTGGTTACACGAAAGTGTAATTCGATAGATTAAAGGTCTATTGAGTAAAATAAATTTATTTTATCTAAAAGCGTAGAGGCCAGACGCCATGCTGATTTCTAAGTGATATACGTTAGTAGAGTATATGATATGAAATTTGAAGGAATGGTCCGGGTTACTAGTAATAGACAGTGCCTTAAACAAGTACTTAAGCAAAAATATATAGATATCTATCACTGTTTTTGTGAAACATAAAGCCAACTAGATCTGAAATGATCGAAGGCCCTACCCCGAGCTACATGTTACGGTGGATCTTTACACTTAACACCTTCAATGTTATTTGCTTTAGGTTTCGTATTCATGTTCACAATTGGAGGGTTAATAATCCACTTAGCTCTCCCTTTAAAGATTACCGTATGCTGGGAAGTTCTAACAATTATGCTACTAAGTATCTTAATGATAGAAGTTAAAATGTATAATTTTGAGCAATCAGCAGGAAACCAGATTAATTTCTTAGTGGGATCCTCAGAGACTAAACGTAGTCCATTACGCAGTAGTATATTTACTGTTAATGAAGATATAGTCCGTGTAATAAAGTATAAATTAATAAACAATCATAGAAAATTAAGTAATAAACCTTGTTTAGAAAAAGAAGATAAGATAGAACAATTTACACCTATCAAAGTATATTCAAACTTTAAAGAGAATAGAGATTTAATATTAAAACAAGAAAAGGATAAATCAGGTATATATTGTTTTGTTAATAAAATAAATAAACATGTATACATCGGAAGTTCTATACATTTAGCTAATAGAATGAAAAATTATCTTAATACTTCTTTTTTAAAGAGTAAACAAAATTCAAATATGCCTATAATAAAAGCTTTACTTAAGTATGACAAACATAATTTTTCTCTTTTAATATTAGAATATGTAGATATTAAAAATATCAGTAATAGAGAAACTTTTTACATAACAAGTGTAGTTCCTTATTACAATGTCTTAAAACAAGGTTATTCTTCTTTAGGTTACGTACATACAGAAGAAACTAAAAATCTTCTGTCTAAATTAGCTAAAAACAGGACACATTCTTTAGAGACTAAAGGTTTAATAGCCAGACGTTTAACCGGAGAAAATAATCCTTTTTATAATAAAAATCATTCCCTAGAAAGTAAAATAAGGATGATGGAAGCTAACTCTGCATATCCAGTTTATGTATATAATTCTTATAAAGAATTGTTAGTTATATTTCCATCGATACTTACTATGGCTAAATTAATTAAATCTAATCACCCTACTCTCGTAGATGTTATCAAAGAAAATAAATTATTTAGGGGTGAATGATACTTAGATAATGTGCCATACCATATTGAAGATAAACCTAAAATAAGTAATTGAGAATCTAATGATTGTAAAATATTAATAGAAAATATTAATAATAATAGCCATATTAGAAAGGCAATATTTGTTTATGATAAAAACTTAAATTGTATAAATAAATATGATGGAGTAACCTTAGCAGCTAAGGCTCTAAATTTAAACCATCTTACTATAAAAACAAGTGCATTAAGTAAAAAAATATATAATGGTTATTTATTTAGTTATGAAAGGTTAAATTAATTTATATTTTATTCGTAAGTGGAGTTGTTTTAGCTAATGCTTCACTTGATATAGCATTCCACGATAAACTAAACCATAGTAAAGTAGTAAAGGAATTAAGTAATGAACAGTCCAATTCTTCAACCAAACCTCGGAGTAATATTCTAAAAAAGTCTAATTTAACTGTAGAAGATAAGACATATATAGAACAATTTTTTGTAGGTTTACTAGAAGGAGATGGTACTATTACCAGTAATTTAAACTCAAACAAGTCTAATAGTATTATTATACGTATAGTAATTTCTTTAAAGAATATGCCAGAAAATGTTACTATGCTTAATAAAATAAAAGAAGTTGTAGGTGGTAGAGTAGTAATTGAAAGAAAAAGTAGTTATGTTACATGAATCGCTAGCAATAGCAATGATTTAGCTAAAGTATTTGTTATATTAGCAAAATATCCCTTATTAACTGCAAGAAAACAATGTCAATTAGAATTTGTTAAGGATTGTTTATTAAAAAAAGATATAGGTATGTTTTTAGTCCATAGAAATAATAAATATAAGAACAAATTAAAATATTTGGACAATTTAGCTTCTATTTCAACATTGCCTTATTATTTTTCTCCTTGATTATCTGGGTTTATAGAAGCAGAGGGTAATTTTAATTTAGTCTTTAATGCAAAAGGTCAATTAAGAAAAAGCGCTTTTTCTATTGGACAAAATGATGAATTACATATTTTTAATTGAATAAAAATATACTTCAAAAGCAATAATACCATTTGTAAAGATAAGCCTAAACTTGGTGGAAACTTTCAGTATTATCGTTTACATCTCTATAATGCGGAGTCTAGGAGACTTATATTTGATCATTTTAATAAATATCCTTTATTGGGTTATAAAAATATATCTTATCTTAAATTTTTTAATTATCATACTGTTTCTAGACAAGACGCTAAATTATAAAAAAAAATCTTTCATCATACCTAGCACCTTTTTTATTTACTTTACTGCTGATACTTAAAAAAAAGCTATTTTACTTTTGGTATATGTGTTGTGTTGTCACATTGCTTGATTAAACTTTAATTTTTATGTCCTTTTATTAAGTTAATGTTTAATCCGTAATATATATTATTATAATATATAGCGAACGGTGGAATTTATAATAAGTACTTTAATGCTAGTATATCGCGAGATTATTGTAAGCTATACCGTGGGCTTATATAAACAATATATATATATATAATGTTTATGTCGGTCTGTAGAGACTATACGCAATGTATTTAATTTTTAATATACTTAAAATTAATAAAGAGTTAGTCCAATCCTCTTATAAGTTATTTTTATTATTAAAATATTTTTCTTAGTATAAATATATAAGTAGAGGTGTATATTTTTTCTAGAGTATACAATAAGACGTATTACGTTGTCGCGCATTTCCACTACGTTTTAAGTATGGGAGCAGTATTTGCATTATTTAGTGCATGATATTTCTGAGTACCCAAAATGATAGGGTTAGAATATAACAGATTTATAGGAAAAGCACACTTCTGATTACTTTTCATAGGGGTTTGGTTAAAAAGAAGAGCCTTTTTATCACAAAAGAAAATAAAATATTCAAGTTCAAGTTCCAAGACTAGTAATAGTCCTTCACCAAATAATTTCATAATGTTTTTCAGAAATATTGAAACAAGTAAGACAGAAATATACAAAAGTTTAAGAAACAAACCTGGTGTTTATATGTTTATAAATAACATAAACAATGAGACATATATAGGAAGTAGTATTAATTTGACTAAAAGAATGACTAGTCATTATTACCATGCCAAGTCTGGCAATGGTAAATCTGTAATAAACAGAGCTATGTTTAAACATAAACTTACAAATTTCTCTTTAGGTATATTAGAATTTTGTACAAACGATACTATAACTTGTATAACCTTAGAACAAAAATGGATAGATCATTACAATCCAAGCTACAATATATTTAAAATAGCTGGGAGTTCTTTTGGTTTTACTCACAGTATCTGCACTATAAATAAATTGAAAGAACGGTTTAAAAAAGAAAACCATCCTAAATATGGTACCACTACATCACCAGAGACAATAGAAGCTATTAGACAAGGGATTAAAGAGTTTTATTTAAATAATAATACTCACCTTATAAAGGGAAAACTGGTAAGCTTTCACCTCAATATGGTATAGGTGGTAGTTTAGTTTTTGGTTATAATAAGGAAAATAAAGAATTTATTTTTCCTTCTATTAACGCTACTAGACAACATTTTAATGTAAGGTGAACAAAGATTAAAAAAAACATTGATACAACACAGTTTGTGTTTTTAAATGGTGAATATTGAATATTACAATCAACTCCTCGTGATATAAATAAAAGGTAATGACATTAGCCCCTTCAAATCTTTCTATATGCTGGAAACTCTTAAAGGCTTAAGTACTATATAAAATTCATATTTAATTTTATAAGTAAAAATCTTAAGTATATCTAGACAATCAGCAGGAAACCAACGGATAATATAGATTTATTCTAGTAGGATCCTCAGAGACTACACGAAAGAGATGGTATAGCGTAAAGTCTGTACCATTAAGACATAGTCCAATTTGTTTGTAATGTAACATTCTTCCCACAACATTTCCTTGGTCAATTGTAGGCCCTTTATAATGGTAACATTATATTTTGCATATCATAAATTGCTAAAACATCCGAATAACCCAGATATTCGTTATTAATACGTATAATAATTATTAGGACAATTAGCAGGAAACTATTAGGTATATAAATGGTATAAGTTTATTATTTTAGTAGAATCTTCAGAGGCTAAACGTGATATATCCATAATTATGGATAAAGACATAGTCCAACTCCTATAGTAATATAGGTATATTTATATTCTTAGAATAAGGCTTAGTTTTTATTTTATAAACAGCGCTACAAGGAATGCCTAGAAGAATAAGCGATTACCCCGACGCCTTTGCAGGTTGAAATTTAATTAGTAGTTTTGGTAGTATCATTAGCGTAACTGCTACATGACTGTTCCTATACCTAGTTTATGTTCAGTTAGTTGAAGGTAAAGCTACTAGCCGATACCCTTGATTAAATCCAGAATTCTATGGTGATAGTTTGCAAACATTGTTAAATCGTAGCTATAACTCACTAGAATGGTGTCTTAGCAGTCCCCCTAGACCTCACGCATTTGTAAGTTTACCTTTACAAAGTTTCGATATCGCTTCTGCTTTTTATGTTGCAGGTATGATAGTGGCATCACCTTTTTTTATCGCAACAGGTGTGAGTATGGTAGTTACTATAGGTTTATTCTCTTATCATGGTGCGGCTTTAGTTTATAGAACAGGGGCTCCTATAGTTATTGCAGGAGTGAATACTGCGTATAATATTGCAGTAACTGTTCCTGCAGAAGCTGCAGAAGCTGCGGCTCATATTGTATAAGCCATCTAGACACTTTATAGTATTAGGTTATTAATTAAATATTTAGTTAATACTTTGTTTAGTACTTGTACTTTTTTTCCGCTTTACCTTTTTTGTTTCTATTTAACCTTTGTAGGTGTATATTTTATATATAGTGGGGCATACCGCTTATATAAAATATACATCAGGGACATGAAGTAGATGGTTATACTTTATTGCAGATATTAAGAGGTTCGATTCCTCCATATCCCTTTTCTTATAGTTTTTACACTACTTACTTTGCACTAAACCATTAGTTAAAAACTAACCATTAATCTAAGAATATAAATAAAAATTGCTACAAGGAATGCCTAGAAGAATAAGCGATTACCCCGACGCCTTTGCAGGTTGAAATTTAATTAGTAGTTTTGGTAGTATCATTAGCGTAACTGCTACATGACTGTTCCTATACCTAGTTTATGTTCAGTTAGTTGAAGGTAAAGCTACTAGCCGATACCCTTGATTAAATCCAGAATTCTATGGTGATAGCTTACAAACTCTGTTAAACAGAAGTTCTAACAGTTTAGAGTGAGCCTTAAGCAGTCCACCTAGACCTCACGCATTTGTAAGTTTACCTTTACAAAGTGCTCCTGCTTATTTTGTGGCCATAATGCAGGTAATGGCTAATACTAATGATGCTATAGCTAATTATCATTGATCAGCGAATGCTATTATTTCTATTGGTCAAGTCAAGCTATGGCGATGGATCCAGTAAATGGACTAGAGATGTGAGATAGTCTTTATCTTGATGATCTTTTAACTCATTTAGATGACGCTGGGATGGTACACCGACCTAATGAAAGCCATATATCACACTTGGTAAGATATGGGGAGGCTCAAGAAACTGCGTATAATGCTTATATAGGGCATGCTCGAGCCCATATAGCATCTCTAAATCCTCCCGTTGCTGAGGCTGATATACGGCAAGGACCATACTTAGGAAAAACCGGTGTTTTATCATATGTTAGAAAATTCCCTAGACCGTAGCGGTATTTTATCACATGTTCCTCGATTGCCTAGGTAGTATTACTAGTCAGGTGGCTACATGATTATTTTTATACGTAGATTATCTACAATTAGTTTAAGGTAAAGCTACCAGCATATACCCTTGATTAACTTCACAATTCTATAGTTATAGTTTAAAAACTGTTAAACAGAAGTTATAACAGTTTGGAATGAGCCTTGAGTAGTCCGCCAAGACCTCATGCATTTGTAAGTTTACCTTTACAAAGTGTTAGTGGTGGTATTTTTTTTTTTTTTTTATTTGTATGATTGCTTCTACATTTATGTTACCTCAGTTTGATGTATCCTGTATAGTTACTACAATACGTGTAATACTGTCACTATTTTAAATTAGGTCTTAGATTAGGTGCTAATATATTAAGTGATATTATAACTAGTAGTTTAAATTTATGTGCTAACACACACATGGATAATAACTAACATTGTAGCCATTAAGTTGTCATAATGTTGATGTATATTATAATAAATTAAGCTTTATTAAAAATATACATCAGGGACATGAAGTAGATGGTTATACTTTATTGCAGATATTAAGAGGTTCGATTCCTCCATGTCCCTTCTTTTGATGGTTCTTTTAAAGGGACCTGCAAAGTACTAAAATTTTATTTGTAAATTTTATGTTCTAAAAATTCTAGATGGCTAATAGCTAATTTATATTAGATATTAAAGAGCAATTTAAACTTATAGAGGTTTCCTCTGTATGAGATTTAATTAAATTAAAAATGATACAAGCAGCCAAAATTATTGGAACAGGATTAGCAACTACAGGTCTTATAGGAGCTGGTGTAGGTATAGGTGTAGTTTTCGGTGCATTAATCTTAGGTGTAGCCATAAATCCTTCTTTAAGAGGTCAATTATTTTCATACGCCATATTAGGTTTTTTTTTGCAGAAGCTACGGGTTTATTTGCTTTAATGATGGCTTTCTTATTATTATACGTTGCTTAAATGCAAATATTTAATATTTTTTATATTCATTTCTTGCTTAAGTGCAAAGATATAATATCTTTATATTATATAAGCTATATTACAATAAACTATTTAATAACAAAAATATTTATTTAATAGAGTTTATATATTATAAACTCTTATTAGCTCAATGGTAGAGCAGGATATTCCTAATATCTAGATCTAAGTTCAAGTCTTAGATAAGAATACTTAAAAAGTTATTTAGATATACTTATATCTAAATTAGATTTTTTTTTGCGTAATTGCTAGCTATAGTTAAGTGAAATGGTTAATGTTTAACGTATTAAATATTAGTTTAATATAATTTAATTTCTATATTAAATTAAGCCTAATTATCTGTTACTTTGTTATAGGTTGTTTAAAAAGTTTAAACTTTTACCATTACCTAATAAAACAATAGTAATGGCATATCTAGCAATGAAAATTACTGGTAATTTTTTTTTGCTAGACCATTACCCCCCCAAAATATGCGAAACTACTTTTATTTATTAATAAGAAAAACATCGGCATTCTTTACGTTAGCAAAATTCTGTGGGGCAATTATTACGGTTACAATCTTAGCAATGGTTAAATATTCTATTTCTGGGAGTTTTCATATAGAATACTGTGAATTTTGAAACAATGTGGCTATAGGTCTATTAGGCTGAACTCTTAATACTGGCATCATAGGTTGACTAACGGAATACTTAGGTATTAAAGGTATTAATTTCAGTTTTAAAGAGTTATTTTTTGGTATGGATACTATCAAATTAGGTGGCGAATCTACAAATGTTGATGCTAAACCTAAGTTGTACAACGCTATGGATTTGGATGAACCTGAGACAGGCAAAAAAGTGGATAAAGGTAAAGGTATTGATAGAGAACTACACCCTTATTATGATGGTAATAGAAATGGGAACAGCGGAGTTTCAGGGAGTGATCCTCAATCGTTAGACAAAGGTAAAGAAGTAACATCAGCTGCTGAACTACCTTCTACTGATTTAAATAGAGCTTTACCAGGGTTAGATCCACAATCAGTATTTTTGCCTAAAAGAATTAATCCTGGACCAGGTTTTAACGTTCCTGGTGGTGAAGTACCTATCAAAGATGATATCTGTAAACATATTGATTATAATTCGCATATTTTAAACCAATTCAAGAAAATGGACTTGGAAACTGCGGTAGAACAAAGAAATAATTATTATAATTTTATTAAAATATTGGACACAAAATTGCTTATGCACAGGGTGTTTATACAAAAATTCCCGCAACTCCGACGACGGATTATGAATTTAGATTAAAAAATCAAATAATAAAAGATTTAGAAGGTTTAAACAGGGACAAAGTTAGGTCAGACGCCAAAGCTACTCTGCTTACTTCTAGAATACAATTCATAGAAATTCAAATGAATAATAATAATAATTTGAAATAATATGAATGACTTTTAATATTTATCTTGTTAAGTTTGTAGTTTTAGGATTGCTGGTGTGTAAATTATATATAGTGGGCATATCAGTATGTATAAATATACATCAGGGACATTAAGTAGATGGTTCTACATTTATATTGCAGATATTAAGAGGTTCGATTCCTCGATGTCCCTCCTTTTAATGGTTTTTATCGAAGCACTTGCTTCGCACTAAGCAATTATTAAAAGTAATTATTTATATTGCATCATCGCTTATATATTTCATGGCCTTTATAGTTCAAAGGTAGAGCAAAATATTCTGAATATATTGATAGATGTTCAATTCATCTTGAGGGCTAGTTACTGTAAATATAAAAGGCGTGGGTATGGAGGTTATTGGTTAGTGTGGTGTTTAGCCTACCATAATATAAGTTAAAATCTTATACATGCTTATCATTTATAAATAACTACTCTTTCCTCACTTGTTAAAGATATAAATTCTTTAACAAAGGTAGTTATTATATTTTTATTAAAGTACTTTAATAAAAATATCTGGAGGTTTTTATCAAAAATTAAACATGGAAAATTACTTAGACGACGTAGTATCTCCTAACGTAGCTGAAGCATCACGAACGGAATCTGAACAATCTCGAGGCGTAGGTCAGCAATTTGCCTCAGAAAGTCAACAATCTCCATCCGGAGGGGATCAATCTGCCTCAGAAAGTCCACAATCTCCATCCGGAGAGGATCAATATGCGTCAGAAAGTCAACAATCTCCATCCGGAGATGATCAATATGCGTCAGAAAGTTCACAATCTCCATCCGATGGTGGCTATGGTACGCAATCGGATGCTTCTTATTTGGAGGAAGGTGCCGATGCTATGTATGATTATCCTCTGAGACAGCTACCAGAGGCTCACCTTAAAGAGTATGAAAATACTCTTAAAGATATGGTGCGCCATCCTATAGAGGTTGATCAGGAACATGATAATCCACGTTCTGCGGCACATCGACAGATAACTCACGATAGATGACAAGAAATGAGAACAGAAATTAGGGAAAGAAAAGAT
Organism: Drepanopeziza brunnea f. sp. 'multigermtubi'; assembly: GCF_022702325.1. Taxonomy (NCBI): domain Eukaryota; kingdom Fungi; phylum Ascomycota; class Leotiomycetes; order Helotiales; family Drepanopezizaceae; genus Drepanopeziza; species Drepanopeziza brunnea. Next base: position 28,762 of record NW_027094084.1, read on the forward strand.
TTAGGAATGATGCCGAATAGTCCGGATCCATCGGATGGTAGTTGTGGTACATGCGGTACACCTGTACACTCAGGTCCAGATGTACCTAAAACTCAATCTAAACCATCTTTAACAGATAATATGGATAGTGGGCTTAATGCAGAAGTAGTTGCTAATAGTGATGCAAATGCATCATCTTCAGAAAAAAGAAAATCTGAAGAAGATGAAGTAGTTGCTAATAGTGATGCAAATGCATCATCTTCAAAAAAAAATTTGAAGAAGATGATGAATCCAGTAGGCAAGAAGATAGAAATATAGCCTATTCTATGCTAGAAGGCAAAGATGGGCGAAGTTTATCAGATTTATTTTTAAGTATTATTTTGGAAGATGATGAATTGTTAGAGTTATTTTCATTAGTAGTTTTACCTTTCTTGTTGGCTTTTATACTTTACCTTTGTATTTCAAATTTAAAAAAAAAACATATTAGATAAAAAAAAAACGTAAAGTTTTATAATATATACTAGGTAATGGTTATATATAGTTATATATGGTTATATATAACCAGGGATATGCAGTAGATGGTTCTACGTTTTGATTGCAGATCTTAAATAAGGGGTTCGATTCCTCCATATCCCTATTAATTAAGATTAATTATGATTAATTATTTAATCATAATAAATCAGAACCCCCCCCCCCCTGAGCTCATAATAACAATTATTATAATAGTTCTCCATCTATTATAGGTAGCGGTTAATGCTCTTGAGGTAATAACCCTTCTGAGGGGTTGGCTTCAAATAGATCTATTTTTAGTACTTCTTATCGTAATATGTCTGAACCTTCAAGTGAATGAGGTAATACATGATATAGAAGTCATGCTAGTACTAATACTAGCCTTACTGTATATCTAATCCCTCGAAGGATCCTTCAAACAATCCATCGGAAGCTGAAGATTCATCTTCAGCTTCTAGTGTTCTAGGTTTAATTAGATTAAAGCCTAGACGCCCTTATGAAGATTGTAAAAGTATGTCAATAAAAGGGATACTGACTCCCATGGTGATGCTAAATCTTCTATACCTCTAGACACAGATAAAAAATCTAGATCTTTAGATGAAATGGCTTTATATGGTAAGGATAAATATAAATGTCCAGGTGAATTATCTAATACTTTTACACGTGTAGAAATCACTTAAATTAATAAAGATTTAAATATGAATAGACTTAATAGTGATAACTTTCAGGATTTGATAGATGATAAGTTATCGGATATTGATAGAACTATCCGTTTATTAATACTAGTATTACTGTAAGATGGCATATTATCCGCCAAACAAATGGCTGAAGAAATTGATTCATTCCATGAATTGGCTGAGTTGGATAAATATAAGGTTAAATATTTAGGGGGGGGGATCATATATTAGGTTGTCTTAAAAAAGATAACCAATTAACTTATAGTGATTATATATAACTAGCCAAAGCTTCTAGTTTTGGATATGTACCTGAATTAGATGCTAGCATTGTTCTACCTAGTATAAATAATAATAACAATACCAACGCTTATTCAAGGTTAGACCCTAAATAAGGTCGTACTTTAACAACTTTAATATTAAATAGTATAGATATAAATTTAGAAAATGATGCTCATGTTATAATAGGTTTGATAACTATATCTTTTGTAGTTTTTATAGTATTATATAATTTGTATAACAAATATGTAAAACAAAAAAGTGGAACCTAAAGATTAAATATAGGTTTTTTGCTTAAAATAAAGCCATAATTATATTACTTTATATTTAATAACTATTTGGCTTTAATAACTTTAATTTTGTAGACATTTTGTAGACGTGGTATGGCTATTTCTATTTATCTCAATTTATTCTTGAGGTTTTAGGTTATTCTAATATTATATTTTAATCCTTTAATTTTTTTAGTACTTGTTTTATTTACGGTTTAGCCTGTTTGTTTTTAACGATTGTGGGTGTATATTTTATAGTGGGACAGATCGCTTATATAAAATATACATCAGAGACATTAAGTAGATGGTTATACTTTATTGCAGATATTAAGAGGTTCGATTCCTCCATGTCCCATAATTGTAATGGTTTAATTACAATTATTAAAACCGTATTTGTTTTTAATAAAGATTAAAATCTTTAGATGGCTAATGTTTTGTACCAAATATTCAAGAACAATTTAAACTTATAGAGGAATCCTCTATATGAGACTTAATTAAAAATGATACAAGCAGCCAAAATTAATGGAACAGGCCTTATAGGAGCCGGTGTAGGTATAGGTGTAGTTTTCGGTGCATTAATATTAGGTGTAGCCATAAATCCTTCTTTAAGAGGTCAATTATTTTCACTTATTATAATAAGTATAGAATCCCTTTTTAGTAGTCCGCCTAAACCGCAGGTATTTGTAGATTTACCTCCATAATCTGCTGCTCTCGATTGAGCTTCATTAGTACAACTAATTGGTGACAGCATAGCTATAGATGGCTTTGTAGATTTACCTGCAGAATATAGAAATGCAGTAAACAGAGTTATAACTACATATCATGATATGGTTACTGCTAGTGAAGGTTATCGTGGTTCAGTTAATGGTTCCGAGGTAGAAGCAGTGTTTATAGAAAGCTGGGATAAAGCTAATGTTGAAAATGGTACAGCTAAGAATTTATTTACTCAAATACGAGCTTACATACATGCTAACAATGAAACTTTTCAAGCTTCTCAACTACCTCCTATACCTAGACCTTCAGTAGGAGGGGCAGATTTATAAAATATTAATAAAGTTCTTTTTATATATTATTCTACTATTTAATTTTTAATATTCTACACTAATCTTAGGTGTAGCCATAAATCCTTCTTTAAGAGGTCAATTATTTTCATACGCCATATTAGGTTTTTTTGCAGAAGCTACGGGTTTATTTGCTTTAATGATGGCTTTCTTATTATTATACGTTGCTTAAATGCAAATATTTAATATATTATTATCATCTATTGGTTAAGTGCAAAGATAATATATATATATTATATAAGCTATACTAGGATAAATTGTTCAATATTTTAGTGTGTAGTTTATATAAACTCTTATTAGCTCAATGGTAGAGCAGGATACTTCTAATATCTAGATCTAAGTTCAAGTCTTAGATAAGAATACTTAAACATAATAAAATTAAAAAGGTATTTATTAACCTAAATGTTCGGTAAACTTATTATTAATAGTAAGATTAAACGTTAAGTTTTATTACTTTTAAGTTTAAATTAACAAATTTGTTATAAAATATAGTCAACCGCCGTAAAATATTTTTTTTTTTACAATTTTCTTTATGTACTAAAGAAAATATGCCACATTACAAATAATAATAGATAAATTGTAATTAAAGTATAATTAGGTTTATATTTAACCTTTTTTAAGTTAGTTAAATTTATTTTTAACTTTATAATTTAAATATATGAACAAATTTGACGTATAAATCTTTTTATAATATAGATAATAAACCTAATTATACTTTAAATTTATAATAGTTTTATTCTAAAAACCCTTTTATTAAATCTTATTTTATATGTTTAAATTATAAAAACAAATTGATGAATCAATGTTATATATACCAACTTTAATTTCTGTATTGGAAGTATTACTAGTGACAGTTCCTGTTTTATTAACTGTAGCTTACGTAACTGTAGCCGAGAGAAAAACTATGGCTAGCATGCAAAGAAGATTAGGTCCTAACATAGTTGGATATTATGGTCTTTTACAAGCATTCTGATGCCTTAAAGCTTCTCCTAAAAGAATATGTTTCACCTACACAGGCTAATTTAGGTTTGTTCTTCCTTGGACCTGTTATAACTTTAATATTTTCGCTATTGGGTTATTTAGTTATACCTTATGGGCCTGGATTATCTTTAAATGATTTTAATTTAGGTATACTTTATATGTTAGCAGTTTCTTCCTTATCTACATATGGTATATTATTAGCTGGTTGAAGTGCTAATAGTAAGTATGCTTTTTTAGGTTCACTTAGAAGTACAGCACAATTAATAAGTTATGAACTAATTTTAAGTTCAGCTATATTACTTGTTGTTATGTTAACAGGTAGTTTAAATCTTACTGTAATTATTGAAGCACAAAGAGCTATATGATTTATAGTACCTTTATTCCCTGTATTTATTATATTCTTTATAGGATCTATAGCGGAAACTAACAGAGCTCCTTTTGATTTAGCCGAGGCTACTGACTAAAAACGATTTGGTCTCGTTAAAGATCGCTATATGCTGGAAAACCCTTTTTTAGTACTAAATCGCTAAATAAAGAAAGGGCAATCAGCAGGAAACCAAAGTAAATTAAACTCTTACTAGTAGGATCCTCAGAGACTACACGCGATCGTTAAATAAACAATTTATTTAATAAGATATAGTCCAAGCCTGCGTGTAAACGTGGGTGTAGATATAGTTGATATCATTATATCCTAAAGGCAAGTATCTTTACTTAACAGGTATCGCCCTTGCTTCGCACTAAACAAGAAGTTATTCTACTTCATTTAACTCATTATCACAATCTTTATTAGCCGTACCTATATTGGTATTCAATAATTTATAAGACAATAAACTCGTGTCATCTTATCGTGATAAACTGAAAAACAAAAGCGGTGTTTATTGTTTTACAAATCTAGTTAATGGTAAATTATACATAGGTAGTGCTAAAGATCTACACCTTAGACTTACTTAACATATTGCTAATAAAAAATCCCATATGGCTCTACAAAACGCAATAGCTAAATACGGCTTGAATAAATTTGGTTTTGGAGTATTAGAACTTTTTACATACGACAATAAAACAGTTAGTCACAAATCTTTAACTGACTTATAAACAAATTATATTAAAAAGTATTCTTTTAATAACTTATATAATTTTATGCAAACAGCTACTAGTCTTTTAGGCTATAAGCATACTAATGAAGCAAAGTTAAAGATGTCAAATAGGTTTCAAGATATAAATAATCACCCTATGTATGGTAAAACACACACTATAGAAGCTCGGGCTCTAATTAGTAAACCTGGAGTATTAAACCCCATGTATGGTAAAAAGCATAATTCTTTTAGTAAACAAATGATTAGTGATAAGTTGAGTAAACACATAAATGGAGTAGGAATTTATGATTTAAATGATAACCCCGTCTTAAAGTTAAAAAATAACTCTGACTTGGCTAAGCATTTAAACATATCAAAGGTAACTGTGGGTAAATATTTAAATGCTGGTCTTTTTATAATAAAACATACAGATTTAAAATAAATAAATAGCTTTACCTGGCGGAGCCATGATACTGGATTATGAGCATATAAACTATATCCTACATACTGGAATCCGAATTAGTTAGTGGATTTATGACTGAGCACGCTGCTGTTGTATTTGTATTTTTTTTCTTGGCAGAATACGGAAGTATTGTATTAATTTGTATAGTGACTAGTATATTATTTTTAGGAGGTTACTTATACGATTATTTCTCATTATTTTGAATAATGGAACACATCGATTTTGATTACTACATAAATAATTTACATACTGAAAGTATATATTCTGGTCCTTTACTAGAAGGATTGTTATATGGTTTAACTTTAGGTGTAAAATCTTGTATAATGATTTTTATTTTTATATGAGCTAGAGCTTCATTCCCTAGAATACGGTTTGATCAATTAATGTCTTTCTGTTGAACGATATTGTTACCTATAGTTATTGCTTTTGTTATTTTAGTTCCTTGTATACTTTACAGTTTTGAAATTATACCTAGTAACATTTCTTTACTATAAGTAAATTTAATATATAAACATAAAAATTTAAGAAGTTAAAATTTTATGTTTATACTCATAAATACTAAAAAACTAAACATAACAGTTCTACTATCCGCAATACTTTGCCATTTTAGATTTAAGCCGTTATTTCCATATAGTTGTATATGGTGTTAGTAAAGATTAAATAGAGTATTTAATCCTGAGGGAAATTGGTTTTATTTATATTTCTATAAATTATGTTACTTACACTTTTATTATTAATACCTATACTGGGTATATTTACTATATCTACAGGTATGTCGTATGAATTATCTTTTTTAAATATTAGACGTATTAAAACAATAGCTTTAACTACATCAATTATAAATTTATTTGTTTCTTTAGTTATCTTTATACTGTTTGATTTCAGTAGTAACCAGTTCCAATTCGTACAAGAATACCATGAAATTAGCAGCTTGGACTTTTATCTAGGTTTAGATGCTTTATCTATAAATTTCGTTATGTTGACAACTATCATAACACCCATTGCTTTATTAAGTAATTGGAACTCTATTAATGAAAATGTAAGATCATTTGTTATTATTATATTATTATTAGAGTCTTTATTATTAGCAGTCTTTTTAGTATTAGATATATTATTGTTTTATATCTTTTTCGAAAGTATATTACCACCATTATTTATACTAATTGGTTTATTTGGGTCAAGCAATAAAGTAAGAGCTAGTTTCTATTTGTTCTTGTACACTTTATTTGGTTCATTATTTTTATTATTATCTATATTAGCCATGTCTTCTATAATGGGAACAACAGATTTTGATGCATTATACAAAACTAACTTTAACTATTCTACACAATTATATTTATTTTATGGTATATTTATAGCATTCGCAGTAAAGACTCCTACTATATTCTTGAACACGTGATTGTTAAAAGCTCACGTGGAGTCACCTTTAAGTGGTAGTATTATACTAGCTGCCATTGTTTTAAAATTAAGTTTATATGGTATATTTAGATTAATTTTACCTTTATTACCTAAAGCTTCTTTAGATTATACTTACATAATATACCTTATAGGTGTTATTACTATTATATATGCTAGCTTTAGTACATTAAGAACAATAGATATTAAAGAACTTATTGCATATAGTTCCGTATCACACGCAGCTGTTTATCTAATTGGTGTATTCAGTAATACCATACAAGGAATAGAAGGTGGTATAGCTTTAGGGCTAGCACACGGATTTGTTTCTAGTGGTCTATTTATTTGTGCTGGAGGTGTATTATATGATAGATCTGGAACTAGATTAATTAGTTTCTATAGGGGTATTGCTCAAGTAATGCCTTTATTTTCTATTTTATTCTTCATATTATCTTTAGGAAATTGTGGGGTTCCACTTACTTTAAATTTTGTTGGTGAATTTATGTCTTTATATGGTGTTTTTGAAAGATTACCTTTATTAGGTGTCTTTGCTAGTTCATCTATAGTGTTCTCTGCTGCATATACTATATACATGTTTAACCGTATAGCTTTTGGAGGATCATTCAGTAAGTTTTTTGAAGCTAATATAAGTGATGTTAATAAACGAGAGTTCTTTATATTACTAACATTAGTTACATTTACTGTTTTATTAGGTGTATACCCTGCTCCTATATTAGATGGTTTACATTACTCCGTTTCGTCTTTAATATATAATAACTAATATTAATTTTGGTTTACAAGTCAGTAATAGTGTATTAAACACTATTGGTATAATTATTGTAAAAGTATATATTACAATATACTGTTTTTATAGTTTTTTTAATTTACCCTATATTTCTATATAGTATGTATAAAGCTATATAGTTATGTATATTATGCATAAGTAGGCATAATATAGTAATGGCCATTACGTAAATGGCCATCCTATGCTTTTTAAAGTATATAAAGAGGTGTTTTTTAACTTTTTATAAGCAGCTCTATAGTTTAAATAATAATAATTTAGCGTACCTGTGGATTTATAAAAACTACACTGTTTTACCTTAGTATTAGTCATATATATTGGCTTAATATATATTAGTAATACGCTAAGTGTTAACGCACTTATAATTACACTTTTTTTATCTTATCCCGTTTTAGCTAATATATCGTTGCTTCTGCTTTATAGTTATACTATAATTTATCTTATAATACAATCATAGTAAAAAATTTATATTTAACGATATAATAATGTATAAATATATAATATAACATTGAAAACCTTAAAAACAATCAAATGCCACAGTTGATACCATTCTATTTTATAAACCAAGTAACCTTTGCTTTTATATTAATTGTCCTTATGATTTACGTATTTTCTAAATTCATATTACCAAGATTCGTTCGTTTATTTATAACTAGGATATTTATAAGTAAATTATAATAAGTATAATTATATAAACAATTTAGAACCTGCTTTATAGTTATACACTAAACAGTTATAATCATCAAAATTTTAAACCTTTACCATACTTTTTTTTTATTATTAAAAATAAAAAAGATTCTTAGGTTAGTATATATCAATAAAAATTTAAATTAAATAAAAAATGTCTAATTTATATTATACTGCTATTGCAAGTCCTTTAGATCAGTTTGAAATTCGGGATTTATTAAGTTTAGATGCACCGATTTTTGGTAACTTACATATCTCGTTAACTAACATCGGATTATACCTAACAATAGGTGCTTTCTCTGTATTAACATTAAACCTTTTAGCTACAAATTATAACAAAATTGTCAGTAACAGCTGATCAATAGGTCAAGAAACAATATATGCTACAATACATAGCATTGTAACAAATCAAATAAATCCAAGTAAAGGGCAAATATATTTCCCTTTTATATATACATTATTTATATTTATCTTGGTAAATAATTTAATAGGTATGGTACCATACAGTTTTGCTTCTACAAGTCATTTCCTTTTTACTTTTTCTTTAAGTTTTACTGTGGTATTAGGCGCCACTATTTTAGGTTTCCAAAAACACGGTTTAGAATTCTTTTCTTTATTAGTGCCAGCAGGTTGTCCTTTAGCTTTATTACCTTTATTAGTTTTAATAGAATTTATATCATACTTATCTAGAAATGTATCATTAGGTCTTAGATTAGGTGCTAATATCTTGAGTGGTCATATGTTATTAAACATTTTAGCTGGATTTACATATAATATTATGACATCAGGTTTTATATTTTTCTTCTTAGGTTTAATACCTTTAGCATTTATAATAGCCTTTTCAGGTTTAGAGTTAGGTATTGCATTTATACAAGCTCAAGTATTTGTAGTTTTAACTAGTAGTTACATCAAAGACGGTTTAGATTTACATTAAATAATATAATGTAATATAGATTTATAAATCTATATTATTTACATAAAAATACTAAGAGTACTATATTTAAAGAAAATATTAAAGATATTTTGTTTTATATATTCTCATAATTAACTAAGTACTATATAGTAATGTGTATTGCATTAATGAAAAAAAAAAAATACACGTTAATAAGAATAACTAGACAGTTTAATATTATAACTTATATATTATATATTATGGCTTAGCCTATCTTATTTTTATAGAAAAAGATATATTTTTGTGATACTAATAGTATAAATACTATGTATTAATATGGTATAGGAAAGTCCGGAGCCTATTGAATGTCAACACCTAAAATATGAGTGTTGGGTAAAAACTTGAGTGATTTATAGAAAATAATTAATATCTTTCTATAGATAAAATTTAACTATAGGTAAATGTATAGCTAAAACAACTAGCAAAGCATAAAATTCGTAAACGAACCTGTAAACAAAAAATTTATAATTAAATTTAATAAAAAATGACCAATAAGTTAAATTTATAAATTAGCCTTAAAACTATACAGTAAAAGAAAATTAATGAGATCGCAAGCTTGACGTTAGGCCTTAATATAGACTAATAACTATTACAGGATCCGGCTTAAAGGTATCCAAAAATTAAACTTTATCTATTAATATAAAAAATTATTTTTTATATTAAACCTAATAATCTATTAGTATATCTAAGATATGTTTAAGTTTTAGTTTAATTTAATTAACTGAGTACTTATTAGTAATGGTATAGATATAATTTATTTTATATGCTATACCAATATGTTGAGTTTGATGATGGCTCTGAATGAACGCTGTCCAAGTGCTTGACACATGCTAATCGAACGTCTAATTTAATGATTTGTTTCAATTATTTTATTAGAAGTGGTGTACAGGTGAGTATATAACATTTTGGCTGCCTTAAAGTAAGGTTAATAAATACCTTATAAAACAATTGTAGAAAATTAAAAGGAACTAAACTTCCGCTTTAAGAGGACAATAAATGTTTCGGATAGGTAGTAGTTAAAGTAATGGTTTAACTAGCTTGAAATTCCGTAGTCGAGGCTGAGAGGTCGATCGATCACATTGGGTCTGAAAAAACCCCAATACGTATACAGCAGTGGGGAATATTGGTCAATAGCCTAACGGCTGAACCAGCAACTTGGGGGAATGTATAGCTTCGGCTAGTTAATATTGGCTGTTTAATTGATTATTTACTTGGCTCTGAACGAGTATATAAGAGATTATTCATTTTGATTTATATATTTTTTTTAACTTTGAATGCCGATGGGTCAATTAATTTATCACGCACCGTATGGTGTAGAACTAATAGTTCAGTGAACAATATAACATCGATTTTATCGAATAAAGTTCTAGATGGAAGACTGATTATGACAATTTTCTATCTATGTGTCTTGACCAAATTACGTGCCAGCAGTCGCGGTAATACGTAGAAGACTAGTGTTATTCATCTTTAGTAGGTTTAAAGGGTACCTAGACGGTATAATTAGTCTTTAATAGGAAACGTTTATACTAGAGTTATATATGAGGAGGTGAGTATTTTTGGAGTAGAGTTGAAATTCTTTGATACCATAACGACTGGTAACGGCGAAAGCAACCTTTTATTTTATCTAATAACTGACGTTGAGGGACGAAGGCTCGGGTCACGAACAGGATTAGATACCCTAGTAGTCCAGGCAGAGAATGATGAATGCCATAGATTAGAGATATATTTAGTCTATAAATGAAAGTGTAAGCATTTCACCTCAAGAGTAATGTGGCAACGCAGGAACTGAAATCATTAGACCGTTTCTGAAACCAGTAGTGAAGTATGTTATTTAATTCGTAGTTACGCGAAAAACCTTACCACAACTTGAATATTATTTTAGGGAAACCTTATATTTTTATAAGAGAGTAGATAAGATATTACAAGCGTTGCACGGCTGTCTTCAGTTAATGTCGTGAGATATTGGTTCATTCCATTAAATTAACGGAAACCCTTGCTTTATTTGTGATTTATTTCGAAATAAGGCAGTTCACCAGTATATCGGATATGATAATAGGGACCAAGACAAGTCATCATGGCCTGAATGTTGTGGGCTATAGACGTGCCACATATTCCTATACAAAATGATGCGATAATGTGAATTGGAGCTAATCTAATAAAGTAGGATAAAAAAAGGATTGTAGTCTGAAATTCGACTACATGAATAAGGAATTACTAGTAATCGTGAATCACCACGTCACGGTGAATTTAATCTCAGATAGGTACTAACTACTCGTCAGGCGCCGAAAGAAGTGTGTGCAATAAGTTTGGTCTTTCATTTATTGTTACTCTAGAGATTTAGTTCTAGTTATTTTATGGAAGATCTTCGTATGCGTGACTTCGATTGGTGTTAAGTCGAAATACGGTTCGTGTAGTGGAAATTGCACGGGATTAATTAATGTTAACAATAAAAAGGGGCAAATAGTAAACTAAGAATATGTCCTCTTAAGTAGCTATACCGACATTGCCCCCTAGGGGGGTTCCGTTTGATGGTATGACGGGTTGAGCTGTAAATTTCTGCCCCACTTAATAGTTGAACTCTATGTAAGAGGAGGTAACGATATGGCTAGTATAGAAAACACCGGTGTGTTTTTTTTTAACCATATGTTAAAGGCCCTCCCAAGTAGTACCATAGATGTACTATTTTTTGCATCCCATAATTAGTTATTTTGGGGGGTGTGTAGTTTTTTAGTAAAAAACTACACTCCCATAATGACTAGTTATCTTTCGGGGGGTGTAGTTTTTCGAAAAACTACACAGTTCCATAGTATATTTAAAGAGTAAAAATACTATCGCCATTTAATACTTAAATATATATTTAATGGTATAAAACTCTTAGATACATAAATATATTTTATTTTGCCAAAACTATATAAACTAATATTCAATACTATAATTGATAAGGAAAAATAAGCTTAAAGGTCATTCCTTATATACATTTCTACTTAACCATAGGCTATATAAAGGCCTTTATAGCTCAATGGTAGAGCAAAATACTGTTAATATTTTGATAGATGTTCAATTCATCTTGAGGGCTAGTTACTGTAAATATAAAAGGCGTGGGTATGGGGGTTATTGGTTAGTGCGGTGTTTAGCCTACCATAATATAAGTTAAAATCTTATACATGCTTATCATTTATAAATAACTACTCTTTCCTCACTTGTTAAAGATATAAATTCTTTAACAAAGGTAGTAATTTATATTTTATTAGGGTAATTTATAGTAAAATATATGGAGGTTATTATTTGTTTTAAACATGAATAGTCTTTACCTTTTGAACGAAACATATACTAATGGGTATAGATCAAATATCTTATATATTATCTCGTTAATGGCGATTCTTTGTGGAATATTAGTTATTATAAGTAAAAATCCCATAGTTTCTGTATTATTCCTAATTGGTTTATTTTTAAGTATCGCTACTTATCTTATGACATTAGGTTTAAATTTCATAGGTCTTTCTTATTTATTAGTATATGTTGGTGCTGTGTCTATTTTATTTTTATTCATATTAATGTTAATTAATGTTAGAATAAGTGAACTGTTAAGTAATACTAGTAATAGTATATCTTTAGCTATCTTTATTGCTATTGCATTTAATTATCCCTTAGATCAAGAATTGCCTAATAGTATTGCCTCTTTTAATGGTGATATTTATTTAATATTAGGTTACTTTTGAAATACTGATATGGATATTTTAAAAAAAATTTTTTTTTTTAATGGCGGTGAACTAGATAACGGTGCAATATGCTTTGTTACTAGTAAAGTATGAGATGGTAACTTGGCCGAGACTAGCCATATAACTAGTATAGGTAATATTATGTACACAAGTTACAGTATATGATTAATTTTAACTTCTATTATTTTATTATTAGCTATGGTTGGTGCTATTGTTATTACAATAAAACAAAAGAACTAATGTCATATATTTTACATAATACTTGGATTTATATATATTATAAAAATATAATAATTGGAATTATAATAGTAGAATAATACTTATAGTATTCTACTTATTATAGGGGTTAATCTGCTAATTGGTAAGTAACTTTCTTGTCAAGAAAGCCGATGTCGGTTCGAACCCGACTTAACTTTTTTTTTTTTTTTTTTTTTTTTACAAAAAAGGGATTAGCTTAATGGTAGAGCAACCGTTTTACACACGGTAGGTTAGGTGTTCAAGTCACCTATTCCTTATGGTGATTTTAAACTTCTGTATGCAAAATGCGCATTACTTGTTTATATTCATACAATCAAGCTTATCTCTGATATGCAAACTTAATACATATTTTTTTTTTTTTATTAAAATAAAAACTTTTTATATTAATAAATTTTATCCTAAAGGACTGTAGTAGACTTATAGAAAATACGAGCTCCATTTTTCTTAAAGTTAGAGTCCATGGCATGCACTGACAGCTTCGCTGTCACTGCAAGCCCCTAAAAAAGATTGCAAATATGGGCTTTGTATAATAATAAACCGTTTTATCTAATGTCTTTTAAGAAGAATAATTACTTAATAAAAAAAAAGGGTTTATTAAGAAAATAAATATTTCTTAACACATTAATGTTAAGAAGAGTTTAAATGATAAATTTGACGAGAAGTAATTTTCAAGCTCATCCTTTTCATTTAGTCTCGCCATCACCTTGGCCGTTATACACATGTATAGCGTTATTAACATTAACAACCAGCGGTGTATTAACAATACACGGCTTTAGCAATGCAGACGGGTTCTTATCCTTAGCACTTGTAACACTTATATCTTCAATGTCATTATGATGACGTGACGTTATAAGTGAAGGTACATACTTAGGAAACCATACTTTAGCCGTACAAAAAGGGCTAAATATGGGTGTAGCTTTATTTATAATAAGCGAAGCGTTATTCTTTTTAGCTATTTTTTGAGCATTTTTCCACAGTGCCTTATCTCCTACTGTGGAATTAGGTGCTCAATGACCACCTATGGGTATAGAAGCAATAAACCCATTTGAACTGCCATTACTTAACACCTCAATATTATTATCATCAGGTATTACAGTTACATATGCTCATCACTCGTTGATACAAGGAAACAGAAGTGGAACTTTATATGGTTTAGTAGCTACAGTAATATTAGCTGCAGTATTTACAGGTTTCCAAGCTGTAGAGTATGGTGTTTCATCTTTCGCTATGTGTGATAGTGCTTTTGGGTCATCTTTCTACTTTGGAACGGGTTTCCACGGGATTCATGTTATGGTTGGTACTGCTTTTATTGCAGTGGGTTTGTGACGAGTGTTAGCATACCATTCTACAGAAAATCATCATTTAGGATTGGAATCTTCAATTCTATATTGACATTTTGTGGATGTCGTATGATTAATCCTTTTTATATCTATTTACTGGGGATCTTAATAATGTATCCTAGTATGTTATATTTAATATTATTCATAGTATATTATAATTATAAAATAAATAATCATATGATCAGTCTTATAGGTACTGTGGTATGCGAAAAATATATAAGTAGCTCATTACTGTCACGAGATGTTCGTACTAGCTATTGCGTACGTTCGTTTGGTGGTAATAAGAAGTTAAAAATAACCTATATATACGTAAGTATGCATTCTTATTCTAAGGGTGTACCAGCTATATCCTCTAAAATAGTTGTTTACGTTAAACCTTTTAAGAGTATAGTTGTTTACGTTAAACCTTTTAAACCTTTTAAAAATCATTCACCACTTATGCCAGATATTACAATTAAATTATTACCTACATCCGTGCAATTAGCGGGAACGGTCTTTCCCGCTATATCACATGTGAAAAATCCTTATAGCGGTGCATGTAAGGTTAATCAATGAATAGTGTTAGATAGCTTAAATCAAGAACATTTGTCTATACGTTTGGCTATTTTAAAAGATTTTAAAAATAATGTTATAAGCATTATGCCTGAAGCGGACTTAGCTTGTCGTGAATTATTTCATTATGTGTTTACGTATATCTACACTAAATATCCCGAGGAGTATTATGTAAATCAAAATAAGAATTTTTACTACATTTTTTGTTATTCAACTAATCGTAGTTATTTGATAGTAGATTTGGCTACACACAACACCACAGATCTTTTCAGAATATTGAGTGAATGTGTCGTATCGGACTTCACAATCATGAAAAAAATTAATGGTAAGTATGTAGTTATAGCTTCTAATAGTTTATTTGCAATCAATTGACAGGTATCTGACCGTATAGGTAATGACATCGTAAAGTTGCATGGAAAAGCGCCTGGATGACAAGAGGCTGAAGTACATTTTAAACGACATGTTTGGTATTTTGACGTACTTAGAAGTGACATAATACATAAAAGGTCTACTTTATTTTTGGTTAACACCCCTACACTTAATTTACCTAAACATCATGTAAGGACACCCTTAAAACATGAAATAGGGGTAGCAGTAGGTTATAGACTAAAAGATTTATACCTTAGGCGTGAGTTTCAAACATTTCATGTGTTACCTGTGTCTGGTTTAATTGTTTTTAATGTGCGAACATTTACGCAATCTTTAGATACACTTAGTTATGAGGATTTAGTTGCTATACAAACACGTGTAAACCAATGAACTAAATACGCAGCTGACTACCATGGTAGAGATAGTTGATTACCTGTTATAGATAAGGCGATTTATGATACAAGAATAGAAAATATACGTCTTGGTGTTTTTATATTACTATTTTTAGTCTTGGTTAATCCCTCTATACTGTACATTACTTTTATTATTAGTATAATCGTAATTTCGATCCACTTATTAAATAAGTTATAGTTAAAAACTATAGAGACCTTAGTTTAATGGTAAAATACGAGACTTTTAATCTTTGTTATATGGGTTCGAATCCCATAGGTCTTAAATTATTACTAATTTAATGTGACTTGCATTAAATTATGTAATATATAAATTATAAACGGCCATAGGTTAATGGTAGACCTTTCGTCTTCCAAACGATTTGTGTCGATTCGAATTCGGCTGGCCGTATTGCTTATTTATTTTAAGTAAATAAGCATCCTATAACATATATAATAGTGGTTATTTATTATAAATAACTCAAGGAAAAGTTGCTATTGGTAAAGCGAGATATTTGCTAAATATTGTGTTATGCACCTGGATGTTCGAATCATCTCTTTTCCGCTAACTAGAATGTAAAGGATAAATTTTACATTCTTGTTAGCATTAATGTGTGAATAAATATTACTTTTACTTTTCTTAATAAACCCTTTTTTTTTTATTAAGTAATTATTCTTCTTAAAAGACATTAGATAAAACGGTTTATTATTATACAAAGCCCATATTTGCAATCTTTTTTAGGGGCTTGCAGTGACAGCGAAGCTGTCAGTGCATGCCATGGACTCTAACTTTAAGAAAAATGGAGCTCGTATTTTCTATAAGTCTACTATTGTACTACAGTTCTTTTTTTATAAAAAAAAGTTTAAAGTTTTTATTAAAAAAAAATATTAAGTTTGCATATCAGAGATACTTTTTAACCTAACATATAAAAATATATTAGGTTAAAAGAGCATAGTTTAATGGTAAAATTTGAAGCTTCAAACTTCACTTTCTCAGTTCAAATCTGAGTGCTCTTGCACGGTATTATTTTTAACAATAATTAAATTAATTATCTATTGTTAATATAATTCCTTAAGTAATTATTAGCAATGTGTAATGTAACATAATCAGATCATTACAATATCTGATAATACCCTCGTAAAATTTTTATATTTAACGATATAATAATGTATAAATATATAATATAACATTGAAAACCTTAAAAACAATCAAATGCCACAATTCTCTTATATTTACCAAATTATGTTTGCTTTTATCTCTGGGTTAGCTAAACATAAATATATTGCTATGATTTCAATCCATTCTTTTACTTTTTTTTATAATATAAAGCAGGTTCTAAATAATAAAATAAAAGGGTACCCTTTTATTTTATTATTTATTGATACAGCTTGTCGTATATTTCATCCATATAATATTTTTAAGTATCTAATTTCTTTATTATCTTTTGGCTTATTATCAGATTATTTTATTGCTTTGCCCCCCCCTAGTACTCAAATGTCTATACTTTTAATATTAACGGGTATAGTTATTGAAATATATGATAACCATAATTTAAAAATCAAATACTTGATCAAAGATGTAAGTAAAAATAAGTTATATTATGCTATATTTATATTTTCGAGATGCTTTTGGCTTTATATTTTTGTATCCTTCTTAATATTTACTTTACTCTTAATTAACATTGAAATAATTAATACTTATATATATTAGGTTACATTTATATATCTTTAATTAAAAATTTATTTTTTTCTTGGTTAGGTGATATATTTTTTGATGGATTAGAACCTCATCTTTGTCATTGTGAAGAATAATGGGATAAATTTGTAGCAAGGAAAGTAGTTATTATGCCCCCTAAATATAACACCATAACTGTTTTAGATCCGCATTTAAATAGAGCTGCGTCAGATCTTTTATATTATCGTAATAGCTGTTGGCGTCGCTATTAGAAATTCATATCATGCATTTGATATGCAGGTTTATGTTAGACCAGATTTTAGATCAGATTCTAGATTAATAGATGCTTGACCACTTCCAAAGTGTGATGGTCTCTATAGAGGAGTTCAGGAGAGGTCTGGTTCAATGACTTATAGGCCATTAGATATTTCTAAAAGAGATGTTCGCCATAACTTATATTTTAAATATATTGAAGGGAATTTCGTTTCAACACCTTTTCGGCTACAAAGTGGTATTAAAGTAATTAAATAATTAATATCTTATATTGGGTGATATATGCGCAAGCTTATATCAATTTAGCATATATATAACACTATTTTTATATATATATATATGCTAAAGTTCTTTAGCTTAACTGGTAAAGCGCATTCTTGATAAGGATGTTATTCAAGTTCAAGTCTTGAAAGAACTAAGCTAAATTAAACTAACAAAGGGTTTATTAAATAATTTTCCTCTTTTATATTAATTAAAATATTAATAAATTAAATAATAATTGTATTAGATAAAGACGAGTAATTATATAAAAAAATTTTTTTTTAACTATAAAAATGCAATACTAAAATTAATAAAAAGTCTAATCTATAAGGATATGTTTATAGTTCGAGTCACAGAGGAATCTAAAATAATATGGATATTCTTTAATCCTAAATAATAAAAGAGAATTGACTGAGTGGTTTAAAGTGATAAGCTTGAAACTTATTTGATTTAATAGATCACATCCGTTCAAATCGGATATTCTCTGGTCTTTATTTTAGTGTTAAATAAAGCGGATTAGAGCCAGGTTGGTTAGGCGCCTCATTTGGGTTGAGGATCTGTTATGTTCGAATCATAATAATCCGAAAAAACTATCTTATAAACTCTATACTTCAAGTATTAGTATAAGATATCTATAGTAATGTGCATGATATCTATGTGGCGTTCTATGCATATATGCATAGGAAAGTATATAAAGAGACTATTAGGGATGCCCGGCTATATATTAAAGAGAGTATTAGTTTTTTAAGTTGTGTCACAATTATGTATTACACATGTACTCCTTGAAGAAATTCGATTATTAAACGAAGTGAATTGAAATATCTTAGTAACTTCAGGAAAAGAAATCAAACGAGATTCTATGATTAGTGTGAATGAAAGTAGATGAGCCTATATATATTTCAATATTTATTGATGAAAAGGGTAATTAAATTGGAATATTAATTAAAAAGTAAAACGGGCAAAATCTGTTTGAATATAAAGGGGAACCTTCCTCTAAGGCTAAATATAATATATAAGCGATAGCGCAGAGTACTGTGAAGGAAAGGTTTGAAATAGTGGTCTTATAAGCAGCTCGAGTAAAGTTTTAAATAAAAAGTAAGAGCGTACCTTTTGCATAATGGGTCAGCGAGTTAATATTAGATGCGAGCAGTAATGCCCAGATAAACCAATTATGAAATAATGAATTAGTATCTAAAATTAGACCCGAAGCCTGGTGATCTTACTACAGTCAGGGTTATAAAAGCCCGAACGGGTTATCGTTGTAAAGATATCCGAAGAACTGTGGTAAGTTAGTGAAAGACAACACTGACTAGGATAGCTGGTTTTCTGCGAAACCTATATAAGTAGGTAATTCAAGGCACATCATAGCAGGTACAGAACTGTGATCTCAGGCAACTTCTATCTTATTATATTATAGGTTACTTCGGTCAAGCTATAATATATAAGGTAATTTTGCATATATCGGGCAATCGTGAAGATTTTATCGGTGAGTATTCGCACTCGGAAGGGCAATGGTGAATATTGAATAATCGGACATAGTACGATAAGGTTACAGTAAAAGCAGCCTAATTGTCGAAGAACCTTCGGCTAAAAACCCTCAAATTGCGGGAAAGCCCTAAAGCAATTTCAACCAAGCAGACGTGGTAACACAGTTTGTGGCACAGGTAATGACTCGTGGTATGGTAAAATCGAAATTGATAGACGTGAGTGAATGGGTAATCCGCAGCCAAGCTCCACTACTTTAAATAACATACTTCACTACTTTGTAAGGGTTATTTAAAATAATGGTGTGCAGTTCATCGACTAGATGTTGGTTGGCGCAAGCTTAAGATATAGTCAAGCCTCATTCGAAAGAATGCAATGGCAATAAAGTAATTTAAACATAACATCTCTCCAAGTTACTTGCTACTAATTTTAGTACAAGAACAAACCTTAATGACATATATTTAACCTTTATTATCTTTAAGTAGGGTTTCTAATCCTACTTTAATAGTCGACAAGTTAGTACTAATAGGTACCCGTACGGAGCATAATAGCAAGGTACTTGTAGAAAGGTACTCGGGTCAGAAGGAGGCTAGCAGCCTAACCTTTTTATAGAGCTGAACGTATAACCTCTAAAGTAGTTGTATATGTATATTATTGTAAAAAAAACATTTAATATTTAAAGCTACTATAAACAACTTTCTACCCAAAAAACATTATACTATCAAACCAGATGGGTTAAAAAACATAACTCCTATAAAGAGTTATAACAATGCAAAGCTGTTAAAAAAGGTTATCCTTTTTTCCTGACGGAAAAGGAAAATCGTAACAACTCAGGTATTTATCGTTGGATAAATAACTTAAACAATAATACTTATGTAGGTAGTGGTATTAACTTATCTAAGAGATTAGCTAATTATTACAACAAAGTAGATTTAACTCGAAACCCTCGACCTATAACACAGGCTTTAGTTAAGCATGGGCACAGCAATTTTACACTAGAGATTCTATAATATTGCCCCCAAGCTAGTTTGCTCTCTTTCAAGCAATTTTATCAGGATTTATTGAAAGCTGAGTATAACATAAAGTTTGCTTATTCTATGTTAGGTTTTAAGCATAGTCCAGAGAACATCGCTAAGTTTAAGTTAAAAACCATATCTCCAGAGCACAAATAAATATTATCTTTAAGCCACATTGGAAAAATGGTTAGTCAGGAAACACGAGATAAATTGGCAGTTGCAACTGCAACCTACAGAAGTAACATGAAACTTTACGTGGAAGGTCTAGCTAATTTAAAAGCTTCGACAAATTGAGCGTGAAGGAGTCGCAGTTAAAGTGTTAAATACTCAAACAAATGAAGTAAGATAATTTAGCCGTCAAACTGAGGCGTTATTTTTAGGTGTTACAAGACAAGCTGTCTATAATGCAATTAAAAGAGGAAAACCTGTTAAGGGGATATAGAATATATCAAAGCAGGACTAGTCTTAAGAGTATTAGGTGTTTTACTCAGTACAAAAAAAAAAAAATAGAAAAATTTAAATTACTTTTGTTTTAGTTAATTAACTGAAACAGGGCCTCCTTAAGGAAGCCTATTGTCTAAATGGATAGTTCATTAATTATTCAGGGAGAAGGACCTCACTCAGCTATTGATGTTTCAACAGCTAAAGAGGTAGATTTGTGTATGTCTAAAGGGAAACAGCCCAGAACAAGAGTTAAGGTTCCAAAATTATTGTTAAGTGAAATTAAGGAAGTTTCTATCTAATACGACTAGGAAATAGGCTTAGAAGCGGTCCATTTTTTGAAGATCTCGTAACAGAGCACTGGTTTAGTAATTAATCCAAATATTGGATTATTATATTGATAGTTGCACCGAAAATTTAACGGATCTAAACAATATACCGACACCTTGTCCATATTTATTAATAATTTATTATTATATTTAATGGGGTAGCAGAACGTTGGGTAAATCTGGGATTTATTCTTTTTAAGAATGAATAAAAGATAACCCAAGTGAAAATGCTGACATGAGTAACGAAAAAGGTCTGGCAACTCTATTTGTGATAATATACCTTTTTACTTATATATTAAGTTATATGGTTATTTAGATGTTTATGAGCTGATGTCATCAGATATCTTTAGTATAAGCGGACATAATCTCCGTACAAAGTAGAGCCACCCATAGACCTCGCCTAAAGCTTATGGTTTTTGTAAAGTAACGGCCTCTAAGTTTACCAACCTAAAGGATTAAACGATGAGTAAATCTCAGTTAGTGAGTAACAACCTACTTTTAGTGAAGTAGGTTCTGGAAAAACCTCTAACTCTGCTGTCATAGTGTAAAAAACTAAAACAGATGAATGCCATGATAGTTTTTAAAAATAAAGGCTCTAACATTAGCAATAAACTAAACAGATGAGCGATGATTGCTCAATAAACTCAAACAGATGAGAGCAATGAATGAGCCTTTAAAGAAAGCAATAAACTCAAACAGATGAGCTTTCAAAGAATTAAGTACATATATGAAGCATTAGCAATAAACTAAACAGATGGGCGATGATTGCTCAATAAACTAAAACAGGTGATAGCAATGTGCATATATGTATGTTTTTCATTTTAAAAAGAAAATACCGTACCTAAAAACTACCCCTAGTAAGCTAGTAGAGAATACGAAGGCGTTTGAGTGAACAATCATTAAGGAACTCGGCAAACTAACTACCGTAACTTCGGGATAAGGAGTGCCATTCCTCCTAATTAATATTAGGTAAAGAATAGGAAGCATGGAATAGTGTTGTGCGACTGTTTAATTAAAACAAAGCACTCTGCAGTAAGATAATAAATCAAAGTATTGAGTGTGATTTCTGCCCGATGTCGGCTGGTTAACGGATTTGCTAAGTTGACTAATATAAGCTTGGCTTTGAAGGAAACCCCGATCAATGGCGGCCTTACCTATAAGGGTCCTAAGGTAGCGGAATACCCTGGCCGTTAAATGCGGTCTTGCATGAATGATTTAACGATGCAACAGCTGTCTCAATGATTGGCTCAGTGAAATTGGAATAACTGTGCAGATACAGTTTACCTCTAGTTAGACGAGAAGACCCTATGCAGCTTTACTGTTGCTAGTTATTGAATATGATACGGCTTATTTTAGTTATAAGGTAGTGTTAACTCAATTGAAACACCTTTATTAGTGTATCATATTGGTAGATTTTCTACGTGAAACTCTTAACACACTCTTGCTTAGGCAAGATGGTTGAGACAATCATTAACCTTCGACACTACGTACCGAAGGAACAATTGCTAGGAGGCAGTTTATGCGGGGCACAGATCCCATAAAAAGTACCTGGGTGTATCCAAATTTAATTTTTCGTAAAATTGTCTTAATTATGACAATCAAATATACCCTTTATGTATATTTTTTATTTTTAGTATGTTATTTGGTATAGCTTAAGCTATAACTAATCCAGCTATATATCTATTGAGTTAGAACTAATATTTTTTTTTATCCAAGTAAGATTTTATCTATATGGAAAATAGATGTAATTAAAACATTGCTATTCAGGATGCAATACAATGTTTTTAGTTATATTATTTGTCAGCTTAATTTATAATAATTAAGTTATGCTTATTATAGCATAGTCAAGGTTGATTGTTTATATAATAATATAATTGTGTTTATTACTTGTCAAGTTTAATGGCTTAATCTTGCTTTACTGTCTGACTTACACGTCTATCAGTCGCGTAAGCGGGGCATATGATCACAAGATGCAGAAAGGAAAGGTCTTGGATTTTTGAAAAAGCTACGCTAGGGATAACAGGCTAATTGCGCCAGGAAGTACAAATTGAGTGCGCAGTTTGGCACCTCGATGTCGGCTTAACTTATCCACATGATTGTAGGAAGCATGAAGGGTTCGACTGTTCGTCGATTAATAAGTTACACGAGCTGGGTTAAATACGTCGTGAGACAGTATGGTTTCTATCTTCTAGAGGAAATTAGAATAAAATAAGGATATTCCCCTCGTACGAAAGGAGCTGGGAATATTAACCTCTGGTTTACCTGTTGTCTATGTGCCCAATATTAAAACAAAACCTTAACAAACTAAATAGATGAAAGGAAAAAATAGGGATGTTACTTTCACTTAAGTAAATCTATAGCATAGGCACGGCAGGAACGCTATGTTAGTTAAAATAAGTGCTGAATGCATCTAGGCACGAAACTTACTTTAAGATATTCTTAAATATACGTAGTGGAATACTACATAATTATAATAATAAAAAATTTTTTTTACCTTTTATTTAGTAAATAAGACAACAACTAAAACTAGAACTAAGACTACCAATTATAAAAAAAAAAAGAAAACCTGATATTATTAATTTAGTACAAATAAAGGCGATAAAAAAAAAATAGGTCAAACCTGTTAATTTTATTATTAGGCGATAAAAATAAAAAAAAGGTTAAACCTGTTAATTTTATTATTAGGCAATAAAACAAAATTACTCTTATAAAGTAAACAATAATTTTATTGCTATCTATAGGCTTTAGCTGAAATAATTTAAATGTTTTTAGGCATAAAGTACTAATTTTATATTATACTAATATAGATAGATATCAGAAACACATAATTCTTAATTGTGTAAACACAATAAGTAAACAACTACATTAACTTAAGTCTGATTAGCATAAAAGTAATGTAGCTGTTTTGTAACCAGCTGAAGCAAGTGCGATACTTGCATTGGACTTTTTTTATATAAATATATAGGCCTTATAGTCAAGTGGTTAAGACATAATATTTTCGTTATTACACGCGGCGGTTCAATCCCGTCTGAGGCTAGCCGTATTAGATCGTTTTCACGATGTATAGTAGGTTTTAATAAAAGAGAGAGTTCTTTTATTTTTAATTTTATTATCTAAAATATTAAAGTATTTAATTAAAATGCGGATTGATGTAATAGTAACATAACTGGCTCATGTCCAGGGTATATTGGTGCAAATCCTTTGTCCGCACTTCTAAGAAGGTTATAGCTTAATTGGTAGAGCAAGCTGCTCATGACAGCTGAGGTGAGTGTTCAATTCACTCTGGCCTTAGTTTAATTTAATAAAAATCAAATGTCCGAGTGCTGGAATTGGTAGACAGGACGAACTTAAGCTTCGTTGATATAATATCGTAGAGGTTCAAGTCCTCTTTTGGATACATGATTAAAATTAACTACATATATAAATGTATAGAATATTCCTACTTTTGTTTTCAGTTTACAAATTATTTAAATAAAAAATAAAGTATTTACATGTAAATACTGTATAAGCATTTTTTTTATTTATACGGTATAACAATAATAAGTAATAGTACTTATAATAAAAAAGGGGACATAGTTTAACTGGTAAAACTGCGATTTTGCATATCGTTATTTCAGGATCGAGTCCTGATGTCTCCACGGGTTTACAGTAAAATTGTAAAGATTACATCTAGGGAGCAACTTATATTTGGCGAAATATAGATCGCTGATCGATTCAGGGCACGGTAGAAGAATATGATGGCGGTGATTCTTTTCTAAGGGTATTTTAGGTTAAATTACTTAGGCATCATATTTAAAGGCCGTAATCTCTTAGCTCGAGAAGCTCAACCTGGTAGAGCGAAACACTGAAGATGTTTAGGTTGTAAGTTCAAATCTTATCTCGAGCAATTTAAAGGTAGTGATGGAATTGGTAGACATGAATAGCTTAGACCTATTTGATTATTAAAAATCTTATCCGTTCAAGTCGGATTTACCTTATACTATATACATTTATATTTAGTTTATTAAACTTATAAAGATTAATTTACGTAAATATATGTTGTGGACTAATCGGTAAGTCATAAATTTTTGGTATTTACCACTGAGTGTTCGAATCACTCCAACATAATTTACTTTTTAGTTTACTATGTTTATAGTTGTATATTACTTTATAAGATTTAATGGTGGATATAGTTCAATAGGTAGAGCGACTGTATGTGGCACAGTATGTTCCCTGTTCAAATCAGGGTATTCACCCTATATTATTAGTTTAAATTATAACAACAGCCAGGGTAGTTTAATTGGTTAGAACATTAATTTCATGCATTAAGAATGAGAATTCAAATTTCTCCTCCGGCTATCTTATTTATTATTTGCATTTCGGTGTTACCTCTTTTAATTATTATAAATAATTTTTTTTTGCTTAGCCTTTACACACACTAATAAATTCTAGCTAAACCGTATGTACCCTCATTATTACCTATCATTATTAACATACTAATTTCTTATTAATACATAATACTTTTCTTTTTCTTTGTGTATATGTATATTGTAAATATATAATTTTATATATTTTTTACATGAAAGCATTACTGCATTATAGTATATACATTGTTATACGATATAAATTATATATATTCACATATAATATTACTTGTGTTATTGTGTTACAACATATAAAAATTTATATTCGGTTTTTATAAAAATTTTTTTCTAGGTTTATATGCATCTTTAAGTATTACATAATAGGGGTTATTCAATTTATACATTATAAATCTAGACAAAATGTACTAATTATAGCACCTAATGCTTAAGGTTTATTGAATAGTTAATATGTATACTATATATACAATTATAATATATAGTTATATTAACTATTTACGTGATTATATTATCAATATTACAATTATTATTATCAAGCGCTATTACTTTAAGACGGGATAAGTCTATATTGTATAGTAGGGTTTCTATTACAATACTTAGTTACTCTGCTTTACTGGCTTATAGTAGTTTATATATTACTAGTTTAAATAGAGGTATTGGTTTGTTTGGTGGGTTATTCCAGGCAACTAGTATAACTCATGTTTTTCATATATTTATTTTTTTTATCAGCGCCTTAATACTTCAACTTACCGCTTTTCATCCACGAAGGGTGTGAACACCTGCATTTTCTTCCTTAAGAAGAATGTTTTTTTATAATATATTATATTATAGAACTAAAATAGTAAACAAAATGGGGGAACAGTTCAAAGTAATTGAATACCCATTAATTTTATTATTTATAGTAAGTGGTGCAACATTCTTAGTATCTACAAGCGATTTAGTTTCTATTTTCTTTCTATAGAGCTGCAAAGTTATGGATTATATCTACTTAGTACATTATACCGAAACTCCGAATTAGCTACAAGAGGTGGTTTAACATATTTCCTACTAGGAGGTTTAAGTTCTTGTTTTATCTTATTAGGTACTAGTTTATTATATGCAAATTCTGGAACTACAAATCTTGACGGTATATATGTTATAACTAGCTTAAGTGATTTAGCCCATGAAGGTGGTAGTAGTAGTAATATATTATACTGATATAAAAGTCATTATATAAACTTTTCGTTACTTATACTAAGCGTAGGTTTCTTATTTAAGGTCAGTGCGGCTCCATTCCATTTCTGATCACCTGGTGTTTACGACGCCATCCCTACAATAGTTACTACATTTGTAGCTATTGTAGCCAAAATATCCATATTGATATTTTTATTAGAATTAGTACATTATACTAGCAATTCTTTATTTAATTTTGAATTTAGCTGAACTTATAGTTTATTAGTTAGTTCTTTACTTTCACTAATTATTGGAACAGTAGTAGGTTTAACACAATTTAGAATTAAAAGGTTGTTTGCATATAGTACTATTTCACATGTTGGTTTTATACTATTAGCACTAAGTATTAATAGTATAGAATCAATACAAGCCTTTATTTTTTATTTAATGCAATACTCTATTAGTAATTTAAATGCATTTATTATACTTATAAGTATTGGTTATTCACTTTATTATTATATAAATGATAGTGATGAATACAAACAATTAGATGATAAAAATAATTCACCCGTACAATTAGTAAGTCAACTTAAAGGTTATTTCGATATAAACCCGGTATTAGCTTTAAGCTTGACTATCACCATATTTTCTTTTGCAGGTATCCCTCCACTTATAGGTTTCTTTGCAAAACAGATGGTGTTGAGTGCCGCATTAGACAGTGGTTATATCTTCCTAGCACTGGTTGCTATATTAACCAGTGTAGTTAGTGGTGTTTATTACTTAAACATAATAAAACAAATTTTTTTCGATAAGCCTGAGCATGTTATGCCAGTAGAAACTAAAGATATGATCTTATATGGTAATATTTTACAAAACAATAAATTAATAGAAAAAATAACATTTAAACCACAAGATATTATATTATCTAGTTATTTAACTATTACTATCAGTGTGCTAACATTAATAATACTATTATTTATGTTTGTACCTACACAGGGATTAAGTTTAGCAAATATTTTAGCTTTAATAATATTTAATCAATAAATGACAAGCACAACTTTCTTTTTTGTATTCATACCGTTATTGGCTGTTATATTACTAGCCGTTAATTTAATATTTGCTCCACATAATCCTTACCAAGAAAAGGATAGTGTATTTGAATGTGGCTTTCATTCTTTCCTAGGTCAAAATAGAACACAGTTCAGTATTTCTTTCTTTATATTTGCGTTATTATTTTTATTATTTGATTTAGAAATTCTTTTAGTTTATCCTTATGTGGTTAGTGCATATACAAATGGTATTTATGGTTTAACTATCATGTTAATATTCTTTTTAGCGTTAACCTTAGGTTTTGCCTTTGAGTTAGGTAAAAATGCTTTAAAAATAGATAGTAGACAAATGCTTATCTTAAGTAGTAACAATATAAGTATTAATACATATATTTGGGGTTTACACAAATATATACTAATATTACGTAATAAATGCAGACGATTATACCCTGCCTTCTTAAGCATTTTAATTATGACCGCTATTAAATATATTGCTTATTTATTAAAAGGCGATTCTGATGATATAGATATATACTTCTTTATTTATCATATATCTTTTATATTAATTGGTATTTTAATAAGTACTTTTATCTTGACAGGTGTGAAGGATTATGCGATTAATGTTCGAAAGAAGTTACTATTTCGTTCTTTAGCTTTGAAGATATTGTGTTTAATATTGATTTATCTAATTAAAAACTCGGGTTTCTTTCTTTCATTTTTTATGAATAAACTAGTTGCTGGAAATATTATAGCTTTTATCTTGATTATAATAATAGAATGGAATTTAATGGATTATATATTTACTGTAGATTATCCTTATAACAACCAAGCTAAACCTGCAAGTAATGGAGCCTCTAAACCTTTAGACACTTCTGTATTAAAAAAGAATGGCGATAGTGATGGTACAATATCAAGTTGTGGCGATGGAATTCAAGAAGATTTACGAGCTTTAAATGAACAGTTAGCTAGTGATGAAAAGGCATTAGAAGAAGCTAAGCAACGTAAAGTTTCAGGCTGAGGTCCCAAAGTTATTAAAGAACTTCTCCATAAACAAGTTATTATTGATTATTTTAATCATCGTATTAGCAATACACAACAGGAAATACTTAACAAGAATAACGAGTATTTAAGGTTAAAAGCTTTAAATGAAAAGAAGTTAGCCATCAATGATTGACAGGATGCAATTGCTGCAACAAATTCATCAGCAACAAATTCATCAACAAATTCATCAACAAATTCATCAGCAACAAATTCATCAACAAATTCATCAACAAATTCATCAGCAACAAATTCATCTGCAACAAATTCATCTGCAACAAATTCATCTGCAGTTGCTAGTGGTAGTACTTCATCTAACAATACATAGGTAGATAGTTTGGATGATTAAATATATTTATATTTAGATTATTATAATAAATCTTTGTAAATATTTATTATAAGGGCATATGTTAGATATTCTTTTAACCAGATTGCTATTTATTATATTGTTAGTTCTCAGTAGTACATTTGTTCCACATAATCTTTACCAAGAAAAGGATAGTGCATTTTAATGTGGTTTCTACTCTTTTCTAGATTAAGATAGAACACAGTTCAGTCTTTATTTATTCGCATGGAGGCTATTATTCTTATAATGCGATTATAAGCTTTTAGTTTATCCTTACGTAGTTAGTGCATATACAAATGGCATATTAAAAATAATACGAAGGAATCACAAATTCATATGGATGTATTTTATATCCGTTTTCAATCCGTAATCGCTACCATAAGGTATAAAACCATTTTAATAGACTAAGTTAATCTTAAATTTAATTTAAATTCTATTAGCTGTTTAGAGGTTTCTATCCTAGTCTTTAAAGACTAGGTTAGAAAAATATAAATAATTATATATGTTAAATTTATTGTATTCAAATTTTGTTAATAGTTGTGATACACCTAAGCCTTGAGGTCTTTATTTCCAGGATAGTGCTACTCCTCAAATGGAAGGATTAGTTGAACTACACGATAATATTATGTTCTATTTAGTTATAATTTTATTTGGTGTAGGTTGAATAATGATATCTATAGTAAGAAATTATACTAGTACAAAATCACCTATATCCCATAAATATTTAAATCACGGTACACTTATAGAACTAATATGAACAATTACTCCTGCCTTAATTTTAATATTAATAGCTTTCCCTTCATTTAAGCTATTATATTTAATGGATGAAGTTAGCGATCCTGCCATGTCTGTATTAGCAGAAGGGTCACCAATGATATTGAAGTTACCAATATCCAGACTTTTTAAATTCAGATTATGAATTCATAGAATTTGATTCATACTTAGTACCAGAATCCGACTTAGAGGATGGAGCTTTAAGAATGCTTGAAGTAGATAACAGAGTTATCGTTCCGGAGTTAACACACGTAAGATTTATTGTAACTGCGGCAGATGTTATTCATTCTTTCGCTTGTCCTGCTTTAGGTATTAAGTGTGATGCTTACCCAGGTAGATTAAATCAAGTTTCTGTTCTTATTAATAGAGAAGGAACTTTTTATGGACAATGTTCAGAAATATGTGGTATTTTACACAGTTCTATGCCTATTGTTATAGAGTCAGTAAGAATAGAAAAATTTCTTAGTTGACTTCTACAACAATAATGTAGAATTTATTTTGTCTTCTGAACTATCTCCTTCTACTATATTTATAGAGTCGCCTACCTACTTATACTCTAGTGCGGGTACTGGCAATACTGGGGATTTACAGGATCTCTCGGATCTAATAATCCTAGTACACCATATCCTAGTTCGAGTCAATCAGGAAACTCGGGGTCAAATAATAATAGTACGCCCGAACCTGTACCAAACTTTGATTATCATAGAAGAGGGGTAGCGGCTAAACTAAGAGATCTTTATGTCAATAAACCTTTTTGTACTACTATTAGAATGACTAGCCCTGATTATTCTGATAGAATAAATAGATGAGATCATAATATAGTTTGCAAGAGTTTATTAGACATAGGCAGCCCTCTAACATCTAAAATTATAGTAGTAGGAGATAGTTGTCGGTATAATGGTAATGTAACTCTTGAGTTGTTAGCTATTATGGAACGTTAGTATAATATTTATTATATTTAAATATAAATATTATTTTCTATAAAAAATACATAAACTATTATATAATATCTATATTAGTATAATGGTGTGCAAACTAACAATTAGTTGATTATATATTTAATATAGAATAATAAATATACATATTATTTATGTTTTTATTCTCTTGTTTTAAATACTTAATATAGTTTTTTTACAAAGATTGTAAAAACTATACTAAGTAATAAAGTTATTAATTAAAAGGAAAAAGGGTTAAATTTTATGTAAATGCCTATTTGTAGGTTTAACCTTCTGTTTTTCTTGTATTTAGTTGTAGAAGTAATATATATAGTAATGTGTATGATATCAATGTGGCGTTCTAAGCATATAATATGCTTATAAATTAATATAAAGAGATGTTTTTCTAATAATAAACGAAAACATCTTATAAGCAGCTCGAGCAATAAATAAAAAGTAAGAGCGTACCTTTTTACTTAATAAAAGAATTTTAGGTAATTTGATTAATAATCAAATTACTTTTCTTTTATTTGTCTTACTCCTGAATAAATTCAGGTTATGAATAAGGAAATTTAAGCTAAAGTTAGTGCTAGAGTTGAAGCATTCTTAGATCCCGATAGACGGTAAATTACCCGTGCGGCTATTTATAAACATTATGATATAAAGTTTGTTATAAATAAAAAATAAATTTATTTATGGATAATATTTCTTTTATTTTGTTATGTTACAAACTACAATAGTCATAGTAAAATTAAACACGTGGCGGTTTAGGTTTGCGGGTGTATTTATTATATAAAGCAATTGTTATATATAATATATACATCTGGGATATGTAGTAGACGGTTCTACACTTTTATTGTAAACTTTAAGGGGTTCGACTCCTCCATATCCCCACCTTTTTACCTCTTTTATAATAAGTATAAATTAAGTAAAAATTATCTGTTTTATAACTTAAATAGCTTTGATTTATATAAGCTCCACTTGGAACAGTTCAGGGAAAAGGTATTTTTAAATTAGTACATATTTTAACTTTTAATATAGTGCTTAAGTGCATGCATTTTCGTAAATATTTGCCTTATAACTATAATAAATGTTTTAACAAATACATTAATATCATATCCAGTTAAGTAATTATCCGTATCTAACGGATCTACCCTAAGTAGTTAGTTACTTCTTTATCATCAACCTTCATAACTATAGGAGTTAATAATTCCTTGATATAACTAATCATAGTAGGATCCATTTTTAGAGGGAAGTATATTGATTCAAAATTAGAATAAAATTCCGCTATCCCTATTATAATTTCTTGCATATTAACTTTACTTTTATGTGAAGTAATTTTTTTTATTTTACTGCCCATCTTATGCAGTAAACACTAGGATTATGTCTTATCATTAAGCTAAGTATATTAACTTAACATGTTTGGTTAATGATAGCCCTACGTTTACGTATAATAGGTAATTATAAAATATTTGTTATTTTTATAATTATAAAAAGGTATAAAATATGCAAATTGGTAAAAAACAAATTACATGTTAGTAATATGTATGTTACTTCATTTAGGTTTCTATGCATATGCGCATATATAAAGAGATGTTTTATAAAGCATCTTATAAGCAGCTCTAATGTTTAAGTAAAAAACAAGAGCGTACCTTTCGATACTATAAAAGTATTTTAGCTAGTTTGGTTCATAATCTAAAACTTTCCTATTTTTTTTACGTTCTAGGTTAACTAAATATTAAACAATAATTCCAAGGTTTTGCTTAAAAAAAGCTAAAAAAGTTAGGCTTTTAATGAGCAATATCTTGTCCCTTAGTTAATATTGATTTATCTAATTAAAAACTCGGGTTTCTTTCTTTCATTTTTTATGAATAAACTAGTTGCTGGAAATATTATAGCTTTTATCTTGATTATAATAATAGAATGGAATTTAATGGATTATATATTTACTGTAGATTATCCTTATAACAACCAAGCTAAACCTGCAAGTAATGGAGCCTCTAAACCTTTAGACACTTCTGTATTAAAAAAGAATGGCGATAGTGATGGTACAATATGCGATGGAATTCAAGAAGATTTACGAGCTTTAAATGAACAGTTAGCTAGTGATGAAAAGGCATTAGAAGAAGCTAAGCAACGTAAAGTTTCAGGCTGAGGTCCCAAAGTTATTAAAGAACTTCTCCATAAACAAGTTATTATTGATTATTTTAATCATCGTATTAGCAATACACAACAGGAAATACTTAACAAGAATAACGAGTATTTAAGGTTAAAAGCTTTAAATGAAAAGAAGTTAGCCATCAATGATTGACAGGATGCAATTGCTGCAACAAATTCATCAGCAACAAATTCATCAACAAATTCATCAACAAATTCATCAACAAATTTCAAATTCATCAACAAATTCATCAACAAATTCATCAACAAATTCATCAGCAACAAATTCATCTGCAACAAATTCATCTGCAACAAATTCATCTGCAGTTGCTAGTGGTAGTACTTCATCTAACAATACATAGGTAGATAGTTTGGATGATTAAATATATTTATATTTAGATTATTATAATAAATCTTTGTAAATATTTATTATAAGGGCATATGTTAGATATTCTTTTAACCAGATTGCTATTTATTATATTGTTAGTTCTCAGTAGTACATTTGTTCCACATAATCTTTACCAAGAAAAGGATAGTGCATTTTAATGTGGTTTCTACTCTTTTCTAGATTAAGATAGAACACAGTTCAGTCTTTATTTATTCGCATGGAGGCTATTATTCTTATAATGCGATTATAAGCTTTTAGTTTATCCTTACGTAGTTAGTGCATATACAAATGGCATATTAAAAATAATACGAAGGAATCACAAATTCATATGGATGTATTTTATATCCGTTTTCAAATCCGTAATCGCTACCATAAGGTATAAAACCATTTTAATAGACTAAGTTAATCTTAAATTTAATTTAAATTCTATTAGCTGTTTAGAGGTTTCTATCCTAGTCTTTAAAGACTAGGTTAGAAAAATATAAATAATTATATATATGTTAAATTTATTGTATTCAAATTTTGTTAATAGTTGTGATACACCTAAGCCTTGAGGTCTTTATTTCCAGGATAGTGCTACTCCTCAAATGGAAGGATTAGTTGAACTACACGATAATATTATGTTCTATTTAGTTATAATTTTATTTGGTGTAGGTTGAATAATGATATCTATAGTAAGAAATTATACTAGTACAAAATCACCTATATCCCATAAATATTTAAATCACGGTACACTTATAGAACTAATATGAACAATTACTCCTGCCTTAATTTTAATATTAATAGCTTTCCCTTCATTTAAGCTATTATATTTAATGGATGAAGTTAGCGATCCTGCCATGTCTGTATTAGCAGAAGGTCACCAATGATATTGAAGTTACCAATATCCAGACTTTTTAAATTCAGATTATGAATTCATAGAATTTGATTCATACTTAGTACCAGAATCCGACTTAGAGGATGGAGCTTTAAGAATGCTTGAAGTAGATACAGAGTTATCGTTCCGGAGTTAACACACGTAAGATTTATTGTAACTGCGGCAGATGTTATTCATTCTTTCGCTTGTCCTGCTTTAGGTATTAAGTGTGATGCTTACCCAGGTAGATTAAATCAAGTTTCTGTTCTTATTAATAGAGAAGGAACTTTTTATGGACAATGTTCAGAAATATGTGGTATTTTACACAGTTCTATGCCTATTGTTATAGAGTCAGTAAGAATAGAAAAATTTCTTAGTTGACTTCTACAACAATAATGTAGAATTTATTTTGTCTTCTGAACTATCTCCTTCTACTATATTTATAGAGTCGCCTACCTACTTATACTCTAGTGCGGGTACTGGCAATACTGGGGATTTAACAGGATCTCTCGGATCTAATAATCCTAGTACACCATATCCTAGTTCGAGTCAATCAGGAAACTCGGGGTCAAATAATAATAGTACGCCCGAACCTGTACCAAACTTTGATTATCATAGAAGAGGGGTAGCGGCTAAACTAAGAGATCTTTATGTCAATAAACCTTTTTGTACTACTATTAGAATGACTAGCCCTGATTATTCTGATAGAATAAATAGATGAGATCATAATATAGTTTGCAAGAGTTTATTAGACATAGGCAGCCCTCTAACATCTAAAATTATAGTAGTAGGAGATAGTTGTCGGTATAATGGTAATGTAACTCTTGAGTTGTTAGCTATTATGGAACGTTAGTATAATATTTATTATATTTAAATATAAATATTATTTTCTATAAAAAATACATAAACTATTATATAATATCTATATTAGTATAATGGTGTGCAAACTAACAATTAGTTGATTATATATTTAATATAGAATAATAAATATACATATTATTTATGTTTTTATTCTCTTGTTTTAAATACTTAATATAGTTTTTTTACAAAGATTGTAAAAACTATACTAAGTAATAAAGTTATTAATTAAAAGGAAAAAGGGTTAAATTTTATGTAAATGCCTATTTGTAGGTTAACCTTCTGTTTTTCTTGTATTTAGTTGTAGAAGTAATATATATAGTAATGTGTATGATATCAATGTGGCGTTCTAAGCATATAATATGCTTATAAATTAATATAAAGAGATGTTTTTCTAATAATAAACGAAAACATCTTATAAGCAGCTCGAGCAATAAATAAAAAGTAAGAGCGTACCTTTTTACTTAATAAAAGAATTTTAGGTAATTTGATTAATAATCAAATTACTTTTCTTTTATTTGTCTTACTCCTGAATAAATTCAGGTTATGAATAAGGAAATTTAAGCTAAAGTTAGTGCTAGAGTTGAAGCATTCTTAGATCCCGATAGACGGTAAATTACCCGTGCGGCTATTTATAAACATTATGATATAAAGTTTGTTATAAATAAAAAATAAATTTATTTATGGATAATATTTCTTTTATTTTGTTATGTTACAAACTACAATAGTCATAGTAAAATTAAACACGTGGCGGTTTAGGTTTGCGGGTGTATTTATTATATAAAGCAATTGTTATATATAATATATACATCTGGGATATGTAGTAGACGGTTCTACACTTTTATTGTAAACTTTAAGGGGGTTCGACTCCTCCATATCCCCACCTTTTTACCTCTTTTATAATAAGTATAAATTAAGTAAAAATTATCTGTTTTATAACTTAAATAGCTTTGATTTATATAAGCTCCACTTGGAACAGTTCAGGGAAAAGGTATTTTTAAATTAGTACATATTTTAACTTTTAATATAGTGCTTAAGTGCATGCATTTTCGTAAATATTTGCCTTATAACTATAATAAATGTTTTAACAAATACATTAATATCATATCCAGTTAAGTAATTATCCGTATCTAACGGATCTACTAAGTAGTTAGTTACTTCTTTATCATCAACCTTCATAACTATAGGAGTTAATAATTCCTTGATATAACTAATCATAGTAGGATCCATTTTTAGAGGGAAGTATATTGATTCAAAATTAGAATAAAATTCCGCTATCCCTATTATAATTTCTTGCATATTAACTTTACTTTTATGTGAAGTAATTTTTTTTATTTTACTGCCCATCTTATGCAGTAAACACTAGGATTATGTCTTATCATTAAGCTAAGTATATTAACTTAACATGTTTGGTTAATGATAGCCCTACGTTTACGTATAATAGGTAATTATAAAATATTTGTTATTTTTATAATTATAAAAAGGTATAAAATATGCAAATTGGTAAAAAACAAATTACATGTTAGTAATATGTATGTTACTTCATTTAGGTTTCTATGCATATGCGCATATATAAAGAGATGTTTTATAAAGCATCTTATAAGCAGCTCTAATGTTTAAGTAAAAAACAAGAGCGTACCTTTCGATACTATAAAAGTATTTTAGCTAGTTTGGTTCATAATCTAAAACTTTCCTATTTTTTTTACGTTCTAGGTTAACTAAATATTAAACAATAATTCCAAGGTTTTGCTTAAAAAAAGCTAAAAAAGTTAGGCTTTTAATGAGCAAGCAATATCTTGTCCCTTAGTAGATTATTATAAAAATAGTGGTAATAATATCTTAAATTGAAAGGGTTGCCCTGCTATTAATAATAATTATACCTTTTAATATTTTATATAATAATATATAGTTAGGTAATATACACTTAGCCCGTCAAAAGTGCTATATAAGTATTACCTACATAATGAAGAATTAATATAATTGATATTAATGAAATAGACTTAAGTTAAAATTAAATAATTAAGCTTATTAAATAAATAAAAGACACATTAATAATAACTTAAAACAAAATATAATGATTAATGAATTTTCACAATCTAATTTAGACCTAAATCTTCCTATATTATTTAACATTAAGAGTAAAATAATAACGACTAAGCCCTTAACGTATATAAAAAGTGATACAGGTAAAACTCGACATTTTACTCCTGCAGCACAAGAATGGCATAATAGCATATATACATATGATTCTAATTATATAAAGACACTGCCTAGTGCAGATAAAAATCTTACGAACTTATTGAAAAGTTATTTTAATTTTCAAATTCATCAAAAATTATTGGATAGTAAAAGTAAACGTCCACTTCTTAGGTTTAGACGTGTATCTACTAAAAAAGTTTTTATAGGTAAGGGTGACTTAAAACATACTAATAGCAAAGTATTAATAACATTTTATGTACTTAATACTGAGGGTATGTTTCTGTCACAGAACTACGAAAGAGCAAAAGAGGTGATATCTTATCCTAGAAAAGATTTGGAAAAGTTTGTTAATTACGGTAGAGATAAGAAACCTATTATAACTTATAACAGACCCTTTTCTTGACGCGAGTTTGATGAATTCGGGGATCACGATAAACTATATGAATTATATAATAACTTTATGAATAAAAAAATAGCTAACTCTTCAAAGTTAGAGGAATTAAACACTTCTTATGAATCTTTAGCTAGTTTAGTTGAAACAGGTATTTTAACCTCTAACGATAGAGATAAGAGGTTTCTCGCAAAAGTTGCAGAGTGAAAGCCCTTAGATTTTTTAAACTTTAACCAACTTAAATCTGAATCTGTAATATACTATAGAAATAAAAGAGTTCGATATTTACATTTTTTATTAAGACTAAATAAATTGAAATTTACAAATCTATTCATGTCAAAACTTCTCACATTGGTGAGAAAATTATATAACAAGGATGTAGAATTTAACATAGTTAAATTAAATAAAATGCACTTAAATAGTGATATATACAATCAAGCGGTATCCCTTAAACTTAGAAACAGGGAGAATAAGTTATATAGAGTTTTAAAAAGATCTTTACGTAAAGTTAAATTACCAGTAATAAGTAAAATAGGAGAAAAAATTAGTAAACCACTTAATAATGACTTGCTTGTTAATAGGGTACGTAATAACAATGTTAGTTCAATGTTTGCAGATGACAATGCTAAAGACCCTTTAAACAATTTATTATTAAACCATTACCCTGCTGCGGACGATTTAGTTATAAATATAAAAAGAAGATCTTCTATAAAGAAAGAAAAAGTTTCTTTAAAGGGTTTTGTTTTAAGACATTATTTAAAACATTTAAACGTGAGAGGTGTAAGAGTAGAAGCTAAGGGTAGGTTAACTCGACGATCTACTGCCTCAAGATCAGTATTCAAAATGAAATGAAAAGGTGGGTTAAAAAACGTGGAATCTTCCTTCAGAGGATGATCTGCTATTATGTTAAGAGGTTATCTTAAATCTAACGTACAATATACTGCTATAAACTCTAAGAATCGTAACGGAGCATTCGGAGTTAAAACATGGGTAAGTAGTAAATAAAATAAAATGAGTTATCTAAAATCTGTCTTAAAAAAAACCTTATATTCCATCACCGCTTGGACCTGACCACAAACACAAACCTGTTACACCTAGGCCAAAAAATAATTATTTATCTATCAACGAACGCTTTAATAATGCCCAAGAAGACTTTTTACGACTTTCCGATGAGAAAGAAGAGTACGAAGATCTTATTAAAGATGAAAAATGGCTAAGTAGTTATGACAAAGCAAACAGAAGATATACTTTTTTCCATAAGGTAAAAGAAAGTATTCCTTTAGTTAATGGTATACCTGATGAAAATCTATCATCAGAAAACCCTCGTACTATAAGTAATTTGTTCAATAGAGCAGCCGTACATAGTAATTTTATTGGTACAAATCAAACACCAAAAGATAACGTATATTTAGATCTTTTTATTAAAGAAGACCGTTATCGTTCTCCTATCGCAATTGAAGCAGCTTATAATAGTTATAAAGAAAAAATTAAAGAAGTAAAACTCGCAAAGGAATAAGAAACTTTTACGAGTAAACGTAAGTTTTCGGGTGACGACATAGAACATGTATCCAAAAAAAAAGAGTTTTGGCTTTTTCTATGTTAGACAAGTCAGACGCGAAAGAGAATACATTTATAAGTTATTTGCTTTTTTATCCGATTTGTTTAGTTAGTTGGAAATATTTTATATCTATTAAGGTCTAGCTGTTTTATCTATTATATTGTTTGTATTAATACAAACAAACAATAAATAAATAAAATTAGCATTCTATGTTAACCGTTTCATTTTTTTTTTTTTTTCTTTGTCTTTATTATTTACTATAAAAATTGTTCGTACTTTCCTATGTAAATTAATATTTACAGTTTTCTCAAATTTCGCGTTGCATAATCCTAAACATAGTCAGGTAATAATTCTTTCATACCAAACTTTTATTAATATAACAAAGAACAATAAGTTAAAGCATAGACCTGACAGATAAGCAGTCGTCCCTATTAGCTTTAATAAATAGTTATATTAAAAAAGTAGTTTGATAGTTTGAGTAATAAAAAGTAGCGTACCTTTTAGTCTGCGAAAAGGATTTAGCTTTTTAGATAGTTTAACTTATAATCTCATACTCTTATATTTTTAAGGTTACATATAATTAAAATGTAACCTAGGGCTAACTGCAAAAAAAATTATTAAATCAAGTTAGCTGCCATAATTAATGTGCATGTTATCTAACATGCACAGAAACTAAAATTTAATTATGGTGGTTTCACTAATTTGTTGTGCTAAACTTGAAAGTAGCATAGTCATATCCCTTTCGCATAAGGAAATGGCCATATAATTATTTTATACGTATGCAAAATCATTTATTATAATTATTGGTCAAGGAGAAAGGTGAAGTTAGATAGTACATATCCTCTGTCTAACTTCGCATAAAGCCTGATATTTATAAATTAATACCTTTAGTTAACTAAAGGTAAAAAAGTTAATTACTTTTATGTTTTGTTTTAAACAATAAGTATTTATAAATTAGATTATTATTAAGTTCATATAAAATTAAATAAGAAATAGTTAAATTTTATATGAAACTTTTTCGGCACCAATAGTCGTTAATATCTCTTTCTGTACTTTATATTAGTAAATATATTAATAACTTAATCCGTTTATAAGTTAAAAAGCGTTTTCTAGTTCTGGATCCGTACAATCCTATAAGCAATTAAATTTATAATTTAGTACTATAAGTTACTATTTTATTTAAGTTTAACTGTTTGTTGCCAACGTAATTTTTTTTTACGGTTAAGTAATATTATTATTATTATATTATAGTAAGGTATGGTTTGTTTTAAATATTTTATTTTTAATTTTTAACAGGTGTAAACCATTGGGCACGTAAAAGAGTTTTAGGTAATAATCAAATTAGTTTGTAAATAATAAAGCGTGCTACCCAATTGAGCCTATTGAATGTCAACACCTAAAATATGAGTGTTGGATAAATTGTTGAGTGATCAGGGTAGTATCCCAATGATGCGGTTTGTCATCCGGGAAAAATCTATCTAGTATTGTTCTGAATGTCACTGTACAGGAAGACGTATTTTAAGTGGTATTAGATAGTGTAAATTAACTTTTAATGGTATTGGCAACCTCAATATATATTACTAGGGAGTAATTAGAAAAAATTTTTTTATTCTATGCATCCTGCATTTTATGGGGTATTAGAATAATATATATAAAATAAAGAATACCTCTGATGTATAAAATAAATTAAGGATTTTTATTATTTAGCTCATCATAAACAAAATTCCACGATGGCTAGATATGGGCCAGGTAAGTGGTATGCGAGTGGCATACTCGTCTGGAAAAGTGCAAGTATTTACGTCGTAAACGCGACACCTTATATATGTTAGTCTTGTAAGGTGTAGTATATATCATATACAAATCCAACTAACAATTAATACTTTAGAATGTTTAAAACTCAAATCACAACTTCAATCTAATTTAGGTAGATAAGTAACTAAAACTTTATCTTCTTATATATTAGTATAATTAACTATTTTATTCATAGATTTTAGACTAAAAACATCCTTAGACATAATTTCAGTCACACTTTTCTCTAAGTTAATACCAAACCGACCTAACAAGTTATTAAGCAGACTTTTAGCTATAGCTTTTTGGCTTCTATTCTTAGGATTAGCTTTTATACTGTATATGTTATTAACATAATCAGTAAAAATGTATTTACCCTGTGAAATTCGTAACCTTTTATTACGGTTATAGTATAACCATTTTATTTGGCGAATTTCAATTCTTCACTAAAATATCAAGCCGTTCAGTTACCTACCGGTAACTCTATACCTATACTATTTCGCACAGGCAATAAACCTAGATATAAGTCTAACGGAGCTTCTATCTTACAATTGAAGAAACCAAATAAATTATCGATATCATTATACTCATCATCTTTATAAAACATTATTTTAGAACAGTCTAGTCCAGGCATATCATTAAGAGAAGCATAAGGATATAAACTATTTACGTCATAATAAAACAGATTTTTTCCGTAAGGCCTATAAACTTCTGTAATACCACCATAATAACTTTAATGTCATTATATAAACTAACCTTGTTAATTAAAGGAATATTATTCTGGAAGTATTTACTTAAGAAGATTTTCACAGATAGACCAGATATAGTCGATGCTTCAACTAACCCTATAATCTTCAAATAATTGTTCATTAGCACTTTTAAGAACTTCGTACAAAGCATTTAAATCCTTTTTAAGATACTTAAGACTTTCTTTAAATGATCAATTTTCTTTATATAAACCTTTATAAACATCATCCTTTATATCTTCATAATAATATTTATCC
Source organism: Drepanopeziza brunnea f. sp. 'multigermtubi' (assembly GCF_022702325.1). Classification (NCBI taxonomy): domain Eukaryota; kingdom Fungi; phylum Ascomycota; class Leotiomycetes; order Helotiales; family Drepanopezizaceae; genus Drepanopeziza; species Drepanopeziza brunnea. The sequence goes on from NW_027094084.1 coordinate 70,848, forward strand.
GGACTTAGACGGTTATAAAATAGTGTATTCTCATTAGCGAATTTGTAAGGAAATCTGGACTTTGCCTTTTTTGGTTTAGAGGAATGCGGTGTTCTTATATATATATACACACGTATTTGTATATTACCTTATATGTTTTATATTAATAACATTGTTGCGTCCTTTATTCAAAGGTTTTTTTCAAAAGAATAAATTAAGATTATAGTATATTTAGTCGTAATATGTGTGAATATTTCACATTAAGCATATTAATACGTATAGTATTATTATTTGCGGCAGGCTATTTAGGCAAAATGTATTTAAATACATATGTTTTTAATTCTAGACCTCCTGTTTAATAGCTCCTAAGTCTAACATACAAAAAGTATATTACAATGGAGCAGATTACAAAGAGTTAAGTGCAAAAACTAGAAGGATGATGGAGATTTATTCCCAACTAGCCGTTTACTTTCCTCCGGAAATCAAAGTTCTTGTTTGAGCTAAGATTTTACCTAGTAGTGGGGTATCTGTTACAGGTAAATTACCTATCGCGTACGTAGATGTAGCTAATGTCAGAGGTCCTATAGGCATAGTTTATGGTACTAATGTTCACATTCATCCTACGGTGTTTATACAAAATGATGTGAATATTAATGATACACCAGTATCTAAAATTATTATTGGTGAAAATACTGCTATGGGGGCTGGGTGTAGCATAATAGGTGTAGGACATGATTTGGATGTTAAAACAAGAAGTACGCCTATGAACACTACATAAAGCTTTGGCCAAGATATCATTATAGGTAAAGGTGTTATGGTAGGTACTCATGCTGTAATATTACCTGGTACTGTGTTAGGTGATTTTTCTATAGTAACAGCAAATTGCACTGTTAATGGAAAAATAATACCAGCACACTATACAACTGATGGTAAAACTATGTGACCTAATACTAATGGTAAGTCTTAATATTACGAATATACATTTATATGACAAACAAGATGTACTATTTAGTCCAGGAAGGTAACTATATCTCTGTATATAGCGAGGGTCGGTGTTTTTCTTTATCTTAGGTGGGGAATTAGGTAGCCTGGATTAAATGCGTAATAAAAAGCGTAAATTAAAAAACTATACACTCTTTTAATATAATAATAAAAAAAAAAAAAAAATATACAATGAATTTATCCTTAATACTTTTTTTAATCGGAATATTAGGTTTCGTATTAAATAGAAAAAATATAATATTAATGCTTATTTCTATTGAAATAATGTTATTAGCTATTACATTCTTAATATTGATAAGTTCACTTAGCTTTGATGATATATTAGGCCAAACATATGCGATATATATAATCGCGATAGCGTGCAGAATCAGCCATTGGTTTAGGTATTCTAGTTGCATTTTATAGATTAAGAGGTAGTATTGCAATAGAATATAAATAATGTATTTAGCTATAATTACTTTACCTTTATTAGGATCAATAGTTTCCGGCTTTTTTGGTAGAAAAGTCGGTGTTAGCGGAGCCCAATTAATTACATGTACTAGTGTAATTGTAACAACTTTATTAGCAATCGTGGCCTTTTTTGAAGTAGGTTTAAATAACATATCTGTCTCAATAAATCTTTTTAGATGAATAGATAGTGAATCACTTAACGTACTATGAGGTTTCCATTTTGATAGTTTAACAGTATCTATGTTGATACCTGTTTTAATAGTTAGTTCTTTGGTTCATATATACTCTATAGGGTATATGAGCCATGATCCTCGAGGTAGCGTTACGGGAAAACGTTTCTATGGGGATAAATTGTCAAACTCCGGGGACATCCTAAAGCTTAAGGTACCAAGCTATAGTTGAAAAACTATATAAGTGGCTGAAGTAATTACTCAGGTATGGTAACAAGTCTTAAGATGAGTGAAAACTCAATGGACAATCGCGGATCTAAATCAGGTTTTGTGCTTTGGTTCTGTGCTTGTTTTGGTTTAGCCAAAACAAATAACACTTACTATGTATGAAGTAAGCAATGAAAGCCTAAATCTGTAAAAGAGCAAAGAGTAGACGGCAGTTGATCCCAAAAACGTGGTACTTATTTAGATAGGAAAAAAGACATTTCTTATCCGTTTTATAAGCCATATTTATGGGGTTTAAGGTGTACTCTAAGGGGTTTTGAAAGAAACGAGTATATAAAACCCGGTTTCAATTTGCAAAAAGGTTGAAACTCCCATGTCAAAATCCCATCTAAGCAATTTGGTTTAAAAAATTTTTCTACCTATAATTCTACTATTGTAAACCCTGGAGTTTTATCTGGTTTAATGGATGGTGAGGCTTCATTTGGTACAACAGTCGATAGAAATAAAAAGCGTGAATTAGGTTGACGTGCTCAATTGAAATTTAAAATAGGTTTACACACTAAGGATCTTAACTTATTATATTTATTACCAGAATACTTAGGCGGTATTGGTTCTATTCATATAGCTCGAAACCGAAATATAGTTAATTATTCCATAGATACTAGAGGTGATTTAAATAAACTTATTCTTCATCTAGAAAAATATCCGTTATTAACTAAAAATATGCGGATTTTTATTAAATAAGCAGTGAAACTTTAATAAAGCTCATCTTACGATAACAGGCTTAAATGAAATAGTCAATATTAAAGCATCCTTGAATTTAGGTTTATCTGACATATTAAAATCAGAGTTCGCAGGATATATTCCTGTTGAAAGACCCGTAATATATCATGATAATTTAACTATAGATCCTAATTGAATTTCAGGGTTTGTTAGTGCTGAGGGTTGCTTTGATGTTCGTATACCATCAACCAATAGTAAATTAGGTTATCGCTACCATTGAGATTTAGAATAACTCAACATAGTAGAGATATGATATTAATGGAAAAAATAGTGGAATATTTTGGATCAGGAAAGATTTACAAATATAATGGTAAATATGCAGTTAGTTTTACAATAGTTTATTTTACGGATATTAGCCATATAATAATACCATTATTTTTTTAGTAAAAATCCGATAATTGGTATTAAACTATATGACTATCTTGATGGATGTAAAATACACAGTTTAAGGTTAAATCGTGCTCATCTAACTATTGAGGGTATAAATTCCATTAGACAGATAAAATCTGGTATGAATACAGGTAGAAATTTTTAATATAAATAACCTTTGTTAGTATAAAATATCTAATAAACCAATTGTATGATATATTTGACTTATGTGCATAATCAGCGTTTCTTTAGTTATTTAAGTTTATTCACTTTTATGATGATTATACTTGTTACAGCTAATAACTTTTTGTTAATGTTTGTTGGATGAGAAGGTAGCCTTATATGCCTTAAATGACTAAATAATAATTTTATTCCCTTTAGAAAATATACACCAGATAATATAAATTATTACAATGCTATAAATAAAAGTTGTTATTACCACCCTTGCGCAGTACTGATAAATAAATATGCAAACTTAAATTCTAGTTATTTAAACCGTAAACCTTTTAATACTGTTTTAAAAAAAGAGTTTCACACTGTTAATAATAGAAGTAAATTAAGATCTGATTTACGTATAGGACCACATAACATAGATGTCTTATCTGTTTTAATAGGGTCTATATTAGGTGATACTCATTTGGAAAAGAGAAAAAAGGGTATAGGTACTAGAATAATATTTGAACAATGTAACCGCAATGTTGAGTATATTATGTGATATCATAAGTTTTTTTCAACCAGAGGTTATTGTAGTTTAAATAAACCCAAATTAAATACAAGAATAAAAAAAAATAATAAAGTATTTTATCAATACAGAGTTAGTAGCTTCACTTTTACTAGTTTAAATTGATTACATACAATGTTTTATCTTAATAATAAAAAAATCATACCTAGTAACTTAGGTATGTATTTAACACCGTTAGCTTTAGCTATATGATTCATGGATGATGGATCTAAGTTAGGTAAAGGTGCTAAAATAGCCACAAATTGTTTTTCGTTAGATGACTTAAAATTTTTATGTCTATTATTAAAAAATAAGTATAATTTGGATGTTAGTATTCATTCAGCTGGTGGTAATAAAGGTAATACTTTATATATAAAAAGTACTAGTATGGTTGCTTTTAGTTTAATAATTAAACCTCATGTATTACCATCTATGTATTATAAATTAGGTGATTATTAATATTATTTAGTTATAGTTAATAATATAATGTACTCAGGTAATAAAAACATAGAATGAGTACTATAAGGTTTTTAATTTTATTATTAAAGAATAA